>NC_041391.1:600792749-600811644 GCF_002162155.2 Triticum dicoccoides
TCAACAGGACCCCCCGTTTGGACCGCAGGAGGTCCGTTTCGTTTGTTTTGCAGTACGCCACACCCCTCCTGATCAACAGGACCCCCGTTTCGACCGTAGGAGGTCCGTTTCCTCCATTCTGCAGTACGCTAGGCCTCGTTTCCATCGCATGTTCCGTCCAAGCCAGTTGGCTCCCACGCGTTCTGTTGCCTCCCGATGAACACGACGCATTCCGTTGCCTCCCCATGAACACGACGCATTCCGTTGCCTCCCCATGAACATGAAGCATTCCGTTGCCTCCCCATGAACATGACGCATTCCGTTGCCTCCCCATGAACACGACGCATTCCGTTGCCTCTGCATGAACACGAGCCCTCGCCGTACGGATGCGCGACTAGGCGTTCGAGACCCTGCCCGTATGTACACATACGTGGCCGTATTTTCTTTCTTGCACCCTGGCCGCTGTACGTACGTGTACATGCTACGTGCGCGCCTCTACTACGACACGTGCGCGCCTCTACAACGACCACTATGTACGTACACGTTCACGACCAGAATGATAACGCTATGTACGCTTCGACCAGGTGGGTCCCGACTGTCAGGCACTTCCTTGCGTGCGAAGATGTAGCTGGTGGGTCCAAGCAGTCAGGGGGGCGAATCGTTTTTTTTCGGACGCACTTCCTTGCGTGCGAAGATGTAGCTGGTGGGTCCCAGCAATCAGGGGGCCAATCGTTTTTTTGCCCGGACGCACTTCCTTGCATGCGAAGGTGTAGCTGGTGGGTCCCAGCAGTCAGGGGGAAACGTTTTTTTCGCAAAATATGGTGGCCCGTCTGGTGGGTCCCCGCTGTCAGGTGGAGGAATAATTATTTTGCGTGTAATAAGGAGGCACTTCCTTGCTGCGGCCGTGGACCCAGCGGTCAGCCTCTCCACATACAGTCCACATCCGATGGAAGCTGTTCCTTGACCACGTTGACCACGCCACACCAAGAGCACCAGGTCGATGGATGACGGCGAGGCCTAGGAAGGGGACGACGCGGAGCCGGGGAAGACGCGGCAGTGGATGCCCACGCGTTGAGGAGTACGAGGGTTCACTGGTTCGCTGCGGTGTGAGGCTGTCGTCGCCGCAGAATAACAGGGGGTGTGGGTGAGTAGAGGGATGGCCTGGCCAGCGGTGGGAGTAGTAGGGGGCGGTGAGGCCTCCGCCGCATTGCAGCCGGCCACGGGAGGCAGGAGCATGAGGCACGACCGGTGCTGGTTTGGGCGGCTGGAGCAAGAAGACCAGAGGTTGAAGAAGCACTACGGCCGTTGGATGGACATCGTACGATCACTGGAGCTAGAATCGTGCATATTGACTAAGTTGACAAAGTCCTCCATCCCCGTCAACTTAGTAGGCCCACAAGTCAGCCTGCCACTATACTGGGTCCCAGCTAACAGGGGGAGTATTCAATTTTTTGTGCGTAATAAGGAGGCACTTCCTTGCATGCGAAGATATAGCTGGTGGGTCCGAGCTGTCAGCGGCGGTAACGTTTTTTCACGAAATACTGAGGCCCTTTTGGTGGGTCCCCGATGTCAGGTGGAGGAATCATTATTTTGCGCGTAATAAGGAGGCATTTCCTTGCGTGCGGTCGTGGACCCAGCTGTCGGCCTCTCCACGTACAGTCCACTTCAGATGCATGTCGGTCATTGACCACGTTGACCAGGCCGCGCCGAGAGCACCAGGGCGGTGGACGACGGTGAGGCCTAGGAAGGGAGCGACACGGAGGCAGGGAACTCCACAGTTGTTTCCCACGCGGAGGGGAGTACGACTGAACGAGGGTTTACCGGTTCGTCTGCCATCGCCGGAGAATAACAGCAGGTGTGGGTGAGTAGAGGGATGGCTAGGCCAACGATGGGAGTACGGTGGGGCGGTGAGGCCTGCGCGGCAGCACAGCCGGCCACGGGGAGGAGGGAGCAGGCAGTCCCGCCGGCGCTTGTTTGAGCGGCTGGAGGAGGAAGAGCAGAGATTGAAGAAGCACGATGGCCGTTGGATGGCCATCCAACAATCACTGCTTGTGCGTCAACCTTTTTTTAGGATAGCCTCAAATCTGTGGAAAACAGCATACATCCCATCTTCCATTATTTTGAATAATTTACAACCCATTTGCTAATTCTTAAGGATTTGTTTGGAGCCCAT
Organism: Triticum dicoccoides; assembly: GCF_002162155.2. NCBI lineage: Eukaryota > Viridiplantae > Streptophyta > Magnoliopsida > Poales > Poaceae > Triticum > Triticum dicoccoides. The sequence goes on from NC_041391.1 coordinate 600,794,902, forward strand.
ATTCTTTTTGTTAGCATTACAGCCCATATTGTGGCCACGGTTAAAAAATTATACGAAATTTTGCATATTTCGGTGCGGTCCAAACTGTTTTTAATCCCGAAATTTCGACTCACATTCAAACTGATTTTAAAAATAAATGTATATCAATATAAAATCCAACAAATTCTCCACGCATAAAAAATAATGTAATTTAAAATCTCAAAATGAAAAAAAGATATTTGAAACTAATTGTCGGTTTGATGTGTTTTAAAAATGTACAACCCATTTCCCATTACTGATAGGCCATTTTCTCGGCCAGCCGAATGAAGCTCTCCTTGTCTTGAAAGATTTGCAGCCCAACAGGCCGGACAAAGCGTCTTACTTGGCAAATCACAAAAAAACTGGGTTGTGGCCCTGGACCCAGCCGTCAGCCTCTCCATGTACAGTACTCTTCTGATGGAAGTCGGTCGTTGACCACATTGACCACGCCGCGCCGAGAGCACCAAGGCGATGGACGACGGCGAGTCCTAGGAAGGGGATGACGAGGAGCCGGGGAAGATGCGACAGTGGATGCCCACGCAAAGAGGAGTACGAGGGTTCACTGGTTCGGCTACGGCGTGAGGCTGCTGTCGCCGCAGAATAACAGGGGGTGTGGGTGAGTAGAGGGATACCCTGGGCCAGCAGTGGGAGTAGTAGGGGGCGGTGAGTCCTCCGCGGCATCACAGCCGGCCAAAAGAGGCAGGAGCACGCGACACGACCGGTGCTGCTTTGGGCGGCTGGAGCAAGAAGACCAGAGGTTGAAGAAGCACTATGGCCGTTGGATGGACATCATACGGTCACTGGAGCTAGAATCGTTCATATTGACTAAGTTGACAAAGCCCTCCGTCCTCGTCAACTTAGTAGGCCCACAAGTCAGCCACCCACTATGGTGGGTCCCAGCTAGCAGGGGGTATTCATTTTTTGGTGCGTAATAAGGAGGCACTTCCTTGCATGCGAAGATATAGCTGGTGGGTCCAACCTGTCAGCGGAGGGGACATTTTTTCGCGAAATACAGAAGCCCTTCCCACGTACAGTGCGTGTACAGTGCGTAATAAGGAGGAACTTCCCTTGCGTGTGACCATGGACCTCGTGGGTCCCAGCCGTCAGGCTCTCCATGTACAGTCCTCTTCCGATGACTCTCGTATGTTGACCACGCCGCGCCGAGCGCACCGAGGCGGTGGACGACGGCAAGGCCCCAGACTGGAATGACTCGGAGATGGGGAAGACGCAGCAGTGGAGTCACAGACGGAGAGGAGTGGGAAACTTGACTGGTTCGGGTGCGGAGTGGGCCTACACTCGGCAGAGAATAACAGCAGGTGCGGAGTGGAGGGATGGCCTGGCCGTCGGCGGGGTAGCGTTTCGCTGAGGAGCGCAAAACAATGCCATTGGACGCCGAAGGCTGGAGCAGGCGGTTCCGGCAGCGCTGGGGGAAGAAGACAAGAGATTGAAGAAGAATGCCGGCCGTTGGATGTAAATCCAACGCCTTCTTAGGCTTCGACCTACTGGACCACATGTCAGCCAGTCCATTTTTTTTTAGTCCATTTGGTGGGCTAGATGAAACAATGATGTAGCATCTATGCAGCCCGTTTAAATCCCATTTGCATTTTTCTGGAAATCCGTGGACTTGCTGGGCTGGGCGAAAATATCATGTTGGGCTAGACGGAGAAATGTTATAAAAACATAAACACATGATTGCACGTCAGTAAAATCTTTGCAAGCTTATGTACGCAATCACTAGGAGTTAACTTGGAAAGTTATATATAAACAATTCTTATTATTATTTTGTAAGAACTTTCAACTTACGAAATAAAATATCATTTTAATTTGATGAGTTAATAGTACGTTAGGTATTATTATTTTTTAGGCTAGACGTGGGACCGTTGAGTTAGTTCTAGGGGAAAGTACTGGGAGAAAACTCAGTTTACATCGAAAAAGAAAGTGGGAGAAAATTCAGAGACCTGCTAGGTCCACCTGAGGAGAGGAATATGTTGGGAGGAAGGAGATTCAAAGCACGGCAGCCGAGTGAACTAGTTTTTTTATGGACAAGTGAACTAGTTTACATACATTAGCAAATAGCCACTAAAAAAAGCAATCAGGTTAATGGGTTCTTAAAAGAAATATTTCGGACAAAATAGATAATTACGACACATAGGCTAATGCATGAAACACTCAGATGATAAAGGTGCTTATAAACAGATAAAGTACAACATATAGACCTTCCTGGCACGCTTGATCATGACGCTGCGGCTGTTCGTGTACTCGTCGGTTACGGGAAGCAGACACGCCCTCATGTCCAAGATATGCCTGTACATGTCGTAGCATGCGTATGCGTCCTTGGCCGAGTAGGTTATGTAGGCTAGATTCAGAGGTACCTCCCACGTGTTCAGGTCGTCTTCTTTCATGTTGGCGTATCAGGGGTCGATGATGGTCTCAGCGAGGTCAACCACGGAGTCCTTCTCCTGCCCGTTGCTGATGCTCTTGTATTGCTTCTGGATGTCGATGAGCTTGTTGCACCAGGTGGCCGAATCGTCGCGTTCTTCCTTCTCTCCACCGTAGCGAAGGTGCAGTCGGCGCTGCCGATGAAACGGGCGAATGCTCCAGAACCTAGTGCAGCCATAGGACTGAGGCGAGGCAGAGCTTCACCGAGTCCGTATCGTTGGTGTACATCACATTCAACTTGGTGCAGCCATAGGACTGAACGGCGAACTAACTCCTTGCTGAAGTCCATATCGAGTAGGCTCACCCCTCGGATTGCCATTGGAGTCTCTTCGAGTGAACGAGTGTGTAGGCGGCGGCAGCATTTTGTTTTTCAACTCTTGGGGAACTGGATTCAACAGTAGGCTGAGTGTGTACAGGCGACAACAGTTACTACCCCTCCCTCGTCCGCTGCACGCCCGACAGAAGATGCACCCTCGGCGCATTCAAACGCCTCCATTAAGAAACCTACTCCGGCCACACGTTGGTTCACGAGCGGGTCTGTATTGGTACTGTAATAACAGGAGTTAGTGGTCACTTTACTTAAATTTAATTAGCTTTAGTAGAAATTTATACTTAGAACAAGCAATGCATTGGCTCGTTCTATCAGTGCCACGGGATCAACATGCACAACAATTAGAATTATTATTCTCAGGACGCACACGATCAGCACATTTGTCGCACTTTCACAAAGATAATACTACCAAGTTTGAATTGTTTGTTATGGTTGCTGTCCTCTGCATCATCATGCCCTGTTTCCCAGCTTGCAAGATTCAGAACCAACAAATAAGATCCAAATAATAAGTACAACAAAGATGCCTACACATCTCATTGATTCCCAGCTTGCAAGATTCAGAACCAACAAATAAGATCCAAATAATAAGTACAACAAAGATGCCTACACATCTCATTGATTCCCAGCTTGCAAGATTCAGAACCAACAAATAAGATCCAAATAATAAGTACAACAAAGATGCCTACGCGTCTCATTGATTCCCAGCTTGCAAGATTCAGAACGAACAAATAAGATTCAAATAATAAGTATAACAAAGATGCCTACACATCTCACTGATTCCCAGCTTGCAAGATTCAGAACCAACCCATTAGAGCCTTTTGATAAAGTGAATATCGGGATTAAATCCATCTTGGCTAGCCATGTCATACAATCGAAGAACTTGGCGAATGCTCTTGACTGTCACAACATCTGTAGTAGAGTATTCCTGTTTGCATAGCATGTTTGCATAGCACAAACAAGGAGACAGGAGAGCATGATTTCGGTTTAGTTGAACCATTTTGTGCAGTTCCACCAAAATTGAGAGATGTTGCTCTTGACCGTCACAACATCTGTAGTAGAGTATTCCTGTTTGCACAGCATGTTTGCATAGCACAAACAAGGAGACAGGAGAGCATGCTTTCACTTTAGTTTAACCATTTTGTGAAGTTCCACCAAAATTGGGAATGTTACCCACGTGACATTTTAGTTGAACTGCACAAGACACTCATTCCAAAAAAAAGTGTTTTGTGCTGTTCACCAAAAGGTCACAATAGCAACAAGGTGAAATGGATATCCCTATCTGCACAAAATGATAGAAAGTAAACAGTTGCTGGTCAATAAGAATGTACGGAATATATACAAAATGAAAAGAAGCATCTTAATTATGTTCACGACAATCATGCAAGGACAGTAGAAATTTTAAAACATCAGCAATGCTTCATGTTACCAGAAGCATTACGATCAACAATGAGATTCCTCAGATATGGGATTACTTTAATGGTGGCATTGCTTGTTTACCAGACACAGTAAATCAACAGCAGCTAAAGAGTTGGTTTAAGGGCATGGGGCCCTAGGGACACCAGGACACTCAGCAGCGTAAAGGAGCAACTTACTTATCATACTGGGGAAAACAATAGGAGTGCCATTTGTAACACAGTTTAATTGCATCTTATCACTGGAGGCATTAGATGAACAATAACACTGGTTAGACATGTCCCTAAGGTAACGTTTGATCGCTTCATTTTACATGCGCCCTTACAGCAAAAGGTTGGTTTACCCGCAAAAAAAACAGCAAAAGGTTGGTATAAGGACATGCGACAGTGGATGCATCAGCACAATGTACCCACAAGGAGGCATAAAGTGGTGATGCCGAGCTTGTTCACGGTATGTGAGGCCAGCAAACCTAATCCTGGAGACCTTTTACTATGTGAGGGCAGCAAATCTAATCCTGGAGGCCTTTTACTATGTGAGGGCAGCAAATCTAATCCTGAGACCTTTTACTATGTGAGGGCAACAAATCTAATCCTGAGACCTTTTACTATGTGAGGGCAGCAAATCTAATCCTGAGACCTTTTACTATGTGAGGGCAGCAAATCTAATCCTGAGACCTTTTACTATGTGAGGGCAGCAAATCTAATCCTAGAGACCTTTTACTATGTGATGGCAACAAATCTAATCCTGGACATACTCTGTTGACTTGTCCACCAGCCGCCACTTTCTATCCTTTTTTCAACCAATAATAGATCTGTTCCTTATCCAGTTTGTACTGCGTTTTCCCATTATTTCCCTTTTCAACCAAGAGACCGGTTGGGTATCCGGTCTCTACTACTTTCACCATATTATTTCCTCTTTGAATCAAGTCCTAGATTCATGCTACAACTTTCCCCCCTTTCTTCATTGTTTGAACAAAGCCCTAGATTCGAATGCATGAAGTAGCTTTACCCTCTAATAATACTAAAAATTTAGGTAGTTTTGGAAGAGCTAATGGGAGTAGAAAAAGATGCACATGCAGACACGTGGGGAGCTGGGGCAGTAGAGTAAGGCCGCTTTCAAGAACTTATACCTGAGGGTTGCCGGGATGTCGGCGGCGGCAGGTCGGATTTGCAGACAATACGGCAGGGAGGAAGAAGAGTCGGAGGACCTCCCGAGCTGGCGCTGTGTCAGAGAGAACGGCACGGGCAGTGGATCGGGCCCCTCCGGCAGCTGTGGGTTTCCTCCATCGGCGGCGATGACCGCGTGAACGATGCACCTTTTAGTCCTCTACACACACCGGCCGAAGGGATCCGGCCGGATCTGTGACCAGCGGTGAGCAAAGAGAAAATGTCGCTACCGCTGTCTTGTTTATATCTGGAGAGGATGAGAGAATGAAGAGAGCAACCCTAGTAAAGCAAGCGCTCCAGCCCTTGCGTCCATATATAGTGGAGTGATTATCTTTTCTCTCTCCACAACAAGTGTTTCAATTTGTGTACGTGGCATTAAAGAAAAGAAACTCTCTATTTAAGGTGACTACTCTACGACTCCTACTCACTACTACTACAGTACTACCTCCGTCCTAGTTTATAGGTCTCTTTTATAGTTTGTGCCAAATTTTGACTAAAGGTTTAACTAACAAAATGTTAATGCATGTCAAGAAAAATTATCTCATTGGATTCGTATTTGAACATAGTTTTGAAAAATATAATGTTTGGTCACATGCGTGAACATTTTCTTAGTTTAATATATGGTCAAAATTTGGCACGAAATACAATGGGGACCAATAAACCTGGACAGAGGTAGTATTGTTCACTTGTGCTCCCCGCCCCTCCATTCATTGAACAACCCCACGGGTGAATAAACATACAGTAAGTACTGTTTTTATATCGAACGAACAAGCTCGAACTATTTTCGCGTAGTTAAAAGTTGAGGCTGGGGCTTTTCCCGGGCAGTACCCGCGGCAGTTTTCGGGTAGGCGGTTTGACAGAGAGGTGAGGAGGGTGAGCGAGTGGGGCTGTGTGATTTGACGGCGCGTTACTGCTAGAAAGACTTGTGATATGACCACTCACTATAGTCATGAATTACTGGCGCTCCGACCGGGGTGATGCCCCCCTTCCGTTCCGTGCTCTAATCTGGTGCATGACACGTTGACCCGGATGCTGGCTCTCCCACATGTCGGAGTAGTAAGAAGGAGCAAAGAATGATGTGGTATATACTAGTACTATACTACTCCCTCCGTTCCTAAATATAAGTCTTTGGAGATATTTCACTATGGACCACATACGAAGAAAAATGAGTGAACCTACACATAAAATGCATCTATATACATCTGTATGTGGTCCACAGTGAAATATCTACGAAGACTTATATTTAGGAACGGAGGGAGTACTACTCAGGTCGGAGGAGTGCGAACCACGGCAGGCCAGCGAACCAGCCGTGCGAACCACGGTAGCCCAGTGAACCAGCAGTAGAAAACAATAATGTGGTGATATGGCCATAAAAAACAATGTGCTACGGTCCACACTGTAGCATGTACAGTAACACTCATCTTTGTTTGGATCCCTGAGTTAGAGCTAGTTTGGGTTGAAATAGCCTCAAATTATCGAAACAAGAGGGGTTAGTTTGAGCTAGTTTGCTCTAACCCAGCTAAAAAAACTAGCCCGGTGGAGAGGTTCTAATTGGTTAGTTATCCTGGGCCCACTAAAAGAGAACTAAAAAAATCTCACCTGCCCGCACCAGATCGCTCCCCTAAAAAAATCTCACCTGCCCGCACCAGATCGCTCCCCCCTCTCACACGACTCCACTCTCCCTCTCTCTCCTCCGGCCGCCATCTTCTTCCGGCCTCCGCCGCCCTACTCCGGCCGCCCCCTCCCTCCGACCTTCGAAGGTCGCCCCGCTCCCCCTTCACCAGTCGTTTTCTCCCTTTGTCATGCGCGGCGGCGGCGCATCTACCAGGGAGGTCGCGAGAGGGGTGAGTTTGTTCGTTCCTTCTTTGTCTCATGGCCATATCATTGATCTTGCTTGCTCTAGCGCTAATTCTGATTTGGAAAAGTAGATCCTGATCAAACTTGCTATAGATTTGTGGTGCACGCATGGAACTGTTTGATGCTGCTTGAGGAGGTAATAAATCTTTCAAAGATTCAGGTCACCTTTCTAGGTATTTCAATTTCAGGCTTGCATTATTTGTAGAGGCCCAAAGATTCAATTCACCTTTCTTGGTATTTCAATTTCAGGATTGCATTGTTTCTAGAGGCCCAAAGATTCAGTTCACCTTTCTAGGTATTTGAGTTTCAGGCCTGCATTATTTCTAGAGGCCCAAAGATTCAGTTCACCTTTCTAGGTATTTCATTTTCAGGCTTGCATTATTTCTAGAGGCCCAAAGATTCAGTTCACCTTTCTAGGTATTTCAGTTTCAGGCTTGCATTATTTCTAGAGGCCCAAAGATTCAGTTCACCTTTCTAGGTATTTAAGTTTTAGGCTTGCATTATTTTTAGAGGCCCAAAGATTCAGTTCACCTTTCTAGGTATTTCAGTTTCAGGCTTGCATTATTTCTAGAGGCTCAAAGATTCAGTTCACCTTTCTAGGTATTTTAGTTACAGGTTTGCATTACTTATAGAGGCCCAAAGATTAAGTTCCCAGTCGGCGGCAAGCGGCCCTGCTACCCATGCCGGTGTCGACCTCAACTCGCAAGGGCCGGCGTCGGAGGGGTTCCCGGGGCTTGGGCTCTACAGAGCCTTCCTCCAGAGCAACGATGGCGAGCTCCTCCCTCGGTGCGTGAGGGGCTCCGGGCTCCCTCCCTATCATGAACAACTTCCGTGATGAGTTAGCTCATTCTTTGTTTCATGAAGTGTTTTTTATTTTGTGAAGCTTGATTAACGACTTGTATGTTTAAGTGGGATATCTCATTTGTATGGACAAAGTAAAAATTATCATGTTTTGCATGCTTTATTGTATAGATGGTTCGTTTATGTCAATTGTGAGCGGGAAGAGGCCACAGAAGAGCCGGCCACACCAAGAGGGTGCTTGGATCCAAGGGACTTATTTTAGTCTGACTAAAAATAGGGTCCAAAGTAGTCAAATGATTGAGATAGAGCATTTATTGTCAATCTAACCCTGCCATCCATACACTTCTTTGGTTTAGAGTTAGTTCAGGGTTAGAATCTAACTCTAACCTCTAACTGAGTTAGAGTTCTCCTCGTCTCGGTTCATCGCCTTCATACTTTCCCCATTCCTGTGTTTTCAGTATCCTGCGAATCAAAGAGGCCCTTTTTCGGGAAAAATCAAAGAGGCCCTTAGACTGGTTTAGGTCCGGTCATTTTTTATAAACGTGTTATGTCCAAAATTTAATGAACGTGCTTCGTTTTCCACGAAAATAATCCGGTTTCATGTAGTAATTCATTGATTTATTTATTCTTCTGCGGGGGGTTTGCATGTAATTCGTGAGGTCTGAAATGTAAAGTACCCTGGCATATGCTCCGAGTCGTGCATGCACTACGACCCAGATGCTCTATGTCCCACATGTCGGCGAGTGGGAGCACGTGGAAATAGCCTAGGAGTACATATAGCAGGATAAATGCGTGAAAGATATGTAGTGTGAAGCGTAGCCGCGGTTCGAAAAGTAGACCTAAAGTGATGACAGCTATAGGTCGCACGCACCCAACTAGTGGTACTAGACATACGACTAATTTTTCCGTAAAAAAAAGAGGCACGAGTGCTCAGTACTCCTATTCTATAAACACGAGTCCCATCTGACAACAGCGTCCGTGCTACAGCTAGCCCTCCTCCCTCGTTTCTCTCTTCTACTCTCTAAGAGCATGGTTAATAATATAGCCAGCTGCTGGCTATATGATGTTGCCATGTCACATATAGTCAAGTTTATAGCCAACAAGTACAATAGCTAGATATAAATATGCACTCCCTCCGACTGAAAATATTTGTCGTCAAAATGGACAAAAAGGAATGTATCTAGAACTAAAATACATCTAGATACATCCCCTTTTATTCATTTTGATGACAAGTATTTCCGGACGGAGGGAGTACTACTTTGTTGATACATGGCCCATTCCACTCTCTCACAAAGTACCTAGGAGCACGTGCTGCAGCCAGCTGTTAACTAGTGGCCCACTTCTCTTCTCTCTCCTCTTCTCTCTCTTCCAAGTAAGCAAGAATATAATATTTAATGTCTTACAGCCCGCCTACATCACCTTATTGTACTTGCTCTAAACTCGGCCGATGCCCGGTGGGTGGGGTGGGTTTGCTCAACTGCGGCCCCACCTCATAGTGAAAACGTTACGACTGGAATAAAAAATGCCATATACTTCGATCCCTCCGTTCATAAATATAAGCCTTTTTAGATACTACTTCAAATGGAATACATCATACAGATGTATGAAGACATAGTTTAGAGTGTAGATTCACTCATTTTGCTCCGTATGTAGTAGTCACTTGCTGGAATCTTTAGAAAGACTTATATTTGGGAACGGAGGGAGTACTATACTAATAAAACATTAAGGCCACGAGGCGATGCAGTGCTGGTTACAGGAGGCAAGAAGAAGAGATGCATCCATCGACAACGTCCACCTCCTCGACTCTGGGCGCCGGCCCACCGAACGGCGCCTGAGTAGCAACGGCTTTCGTGGCCAGGTCGACGTGCTTCTGAACAATGGCATCCAAAGATTCCAGCGGATGGAAGAAGGCCAACGTCTTTCTGTCCTCCTTTGCCTTGTAGTGGCCTATGTAGACGATTTCCTCGTAGACGTGGATGTGCAGGTCGACGGTTTCTTGCATGGCAAGGCGCTGCGCGGCGAGCGTGGCCTCGAGGTGCACATTCTTCGTCGCGACCTCCGGTACCTGCAGGGCCACCAGGGCTTGAAAGAGCTCGTCACCATGTAGGCCGATGAGGGTGGCAGGCCATGAGGAGCCCGGGCGCGTGAGCTGGAGCAGTACGGCAAGGTCGTCCGCGCGCTTCTTGATGGCGCTGAACTTGCGGATGGAGTTGACCATCATGTCGTCCATGCGAGAGGCGAAGCCGGCGTCGGCGAGGGCTACGATGCCTGCGGTCGCCAGCACCGTCTGGAAACGCTTCACGGTGCGGGGCCGCAGGCCGGCGCCTTGGATGATTTGGCACAGCCGACTGCCGCTCGTGTCCATCGCCTCCATATGTGCTTGGGGCTTCTGGTCACTTGGTCTTGGATTGGAGTGAGCAGTGTTGCGCAGAGACTTGGGAGTAGATGGATTGGAGTGGTGGGGCGCCTTTATTATATGAGAGTCCAAACTCTGTTGCATTCACATCGTGCTGGCTATAGTCTGCTTCTCCAATTAATTCCCTCTGCATGTAATTGAGGATGCATCATTGACCGTTCAATGTCTCGGGAACCGCTAACCTCTTCCTTCTTGGCATTCAAGCACCTATGGACCCGTCGACGACGAGGTGCCTATTGTGACTTCATAAATTTCAAGATGATAGTGACGTGCGTGTGTGTGTTCATAGGGGTGAGTGTATGCACGTGTATATGAGCGCTTGCGTCTGTACTATGTAAAAAAACGTAAATGCGTGTCAAAAAGAGACTAGTCAGTATACTCAATATTGTGCACCTCGGAGAGGAAAATGATAGAACTAGTACGTATTTATTTACGGTGCAGATTCACTCATTTTGCTCCATATGTACTCCGTCTCGGTGTAGTCTAGTCACTTGTTGAAATCTCTAGAAGGGCAAATACTCCTTTCTGGTTTACAGGGCTATACTAGCAAGTAGTTGTACGTACTAGTACAATAGTGGGCTCACATAGCAATTTTGTCTCATGCAAGAGCCTGGCTATATGCGTGCTCCAATGTTCGCAACTGCAACGTTCGGTTTGCGCTTGGCTCTTCGCCTCTTCGAGAAGACGAACAATGATGTTACTACTACTACTTCTACAGTGTCGAATCCACTACTGCATGTCCGTCCACCGCGAGCGGGACGGATAGCTTGTTGTGGAAGTACTACTACTAAGCAAAAGCCTATCCTCATTTGCGAGCAACCGCGTGCATGGGCGAGGGAGAAGGCGTGTAGTAAAATCAAGCTTCTCCTCGTTCTACGAGTTGATGCGACACATCATAGCACTGGCCCCACATGCTTGCCTCTAAACTTGGCTGAAAGACCCGCAGTGTACAATAAATTTGCTACAACCTCTAACATTTACCCACCACAAATTAAAATATATGTGGCCGTATGCATCGTTCTGATGCAGAGGCCGGGGAGTCCCCCCTTTTTGAAAAAAACAAATTAAAATATATATTCCTGTCTTGACCAGATGAGCGTGCGAACTACAATCACCAGGGTGACAGGTAGGGCCAGAAGACTATTTTAATTTTTTAAAAAAACTTCAAGACGGCCACATAGCATGGAGCTGACCCCAACGATTTTAAGCTTACAGGCACGGTACACGCTATCTAGACTACTCTACACATGAAACTGCCACACGAGCGTCCAGGCTGCGCTTGGCTCTTCGCCTCTTCGGGAAGTCGAATAATGATGGTGTACTACTGCATTGGAGGAGTACTACAGTACGCTTCTGGCCATCTGGCACCGATTGAACTGCTGCATGTCCACCGCGTGCGGGAGGGAGAGCGTGTAGCGAAAGCTTCTCCTAGTCTTGTCAGCCACCACGCTCATGGGCGAGGGAGGGACGCTCCTGTCTTTGCGTGTATGACAGGTGGGCCCGACAGGTGGGTGGCCAACCTGTCATACAGCCAAAGGCAGGTGCAGTTAAGTCCGCGAGGGAGAGGATAATCAAACTTCTCGTTGATGTACGAGTTGACGCGACACATCAAAGCACCGCACTCGGTATATTTCAATAATTTGCGTTTACCTATGCATTAATTACAACGCATGCATGCATGCCATGACTCTTCTTTTGATAGTACTTGCATGTGTTGATTTAATGCACCTTGAAGGATGGTTGTGCATGAGGAGGGCGAGATCATGCAGACCAAACAGGAACAGGACCCGACGATGGAGCTCTCTAAGGTCTCGATGGACCTCACCGTGCTCCACTGCCCCTTGTGCCTCCGCCCCTTGACACCTTCAGTGTATGAGGTTTGAATACACCTCGTCCGTTCGGCTGATTGAGCAAGGTGCAGGTTTCTTGATTGATGTGTTGTTGGATTGATTTCTGAAGTGCAAGGGAGGGCACCTGTCCTGCGCGGACTCCCGCGTCAAGCGCCCCGGGAACCAGCGGCAGTGCCAGAAGTGTGAGCGCGGCGGTGGCTTCGACGTGCGGAACACGGCGGTGGACTCCGTCCTTTCATCGGTGAGGGTGGAGTGCCCTCATGAAGGTTGTGGGCTCTACGTCACTTACCACAAGCTCGTCGATCACCAGAGCTTGTGTCCGCTCGCGCCCTGCAAATGCCCCGTGCCCATCTGCGGCTACGAAGGCCCGCCACCGGTGCTCTACCACCACATCAGCACCGCGCATCCCATGCCCGTGCACAGGATCCAGTACGGCAAGGTGCTCCAGCTGCAAGTGCCACTGTCGGAGCCACGGCTCTTGCTGTTCGCGGAAGAGGACCGCCGCGCGTTTTTCTTGGTCGGCGGCATGCTCGACATCGGCGCGCCTATCGCCGTGTCGGTCGTCTGCATCAGAGCGGGGGCGTCCCCACTACCGCACTACTTGGCCAAGCTGTGGGCAAACGGCCCACTGGGGGAGCCCAAAGGCATGACCGACGCCGTCAAGGTGGAAATGGAGGTGACAAGCAGCAAGGATCCCGGCGATGTCGACGTGCAGTAGCTGACCTTCTTGACAGTTCCACCCAAGCTGCTGGCCGGGGCTAAGCTTGTGTCCCTCCACATTCAGATTGACAAGCTCGCGTCCTAAATGTTTGGACAGTGCCTTCTGTTTATCTTAGTAATATGCTAATATAGGGATTACCTCGGTCTACTTTAGCTTAAGAAATGGTGGGTTTTGGTGGCGCTGCAACAATTACTTCGACATCAGATCAGTAATTTCCAACAGTTGAACGGATATTTTGTGTCTGTTGGATATAAAGTTCCTTTGGGTAAGAGTACTACTTGTCATCAAAATGGATAAAAGGAGATGTATGTAGACGTATTTTAGTTTCTAGACACGTCCCTATTTATCCATTTTTGATGACAAGCACTCCCTCCATTCCACAATAGACATGCCTTCCATTTGTCAAAATATAGATGTATCTAGACATGTTTTAGTATATAGGTACATCCATGATAGAGCCAATCGGATGGTTGAGAACACTACAATTCGTAGCTACAGATGCATGTGTGATTCCCAGATGCAGAGGCCGGGGGTCATCATCCTCCTTTTCAAGAAAAAACAGACGCGTGTGTGAGAGGACGAGTGCATGCGTGCACCTCTTCTCTTCCTCTATAACGTACAACTAAACTCAGAGTACAAGTTTTTGAGCTTGCGTCTCGTCACATTCCAAATTACTCCATGCTCTATTAAATTGCAAACTTGTTCACACCGATCACAACCTAAACAGTTTCCCACTTAGGAGCGTATTAGTACCACGCTAGTATATTGAATTCCAAACCTGTTCACACCGATCACAACCTAAACGGTTTCCCACTTAGGAGCGTATTAGTACTTGGTTATAAATACTAGTATGCCAAGATGACTGCACATTCCTCCTCAACTCCTCATCCACAAAAACAAAAAGTCATTCAGCATCCTTCCCTTGCGTCTGCCATGGCCAGCGTGAGTTCTGGGTTGAGAGATTGCTACCAGGGAGAGGCGAGCATGGAAGTGGAAGCACGAGAGATGTCCCGCCTCACTGCGAGAGCAGCCGACATGTCCCGCCGCACGGAAGTAGCAGCACAGAGGTCCCGCCGTACCGCTGAAGCAGCACGGAGGTCCCGCCGCGCCGTCGATGCAGCAGACTAGTCTGGCCATGCCGCAGAAGCACCAGAGATGTCCCGCCGCGCCACGAATGCAGTAGAGATGTCCCGCCGCGCCGCGGTGGCCTGGCAAAATTTCTCGCGGGCAGGCGACGACTGTTACAGGCGCATGGATGCGATTGTCCATAGCCAGATGGATCAGATCTCCGGCTTCGCGAGGTTGCAGGACGACGTGAAAGCCTCGTTTGAACAGGCTACCGGCGTCATCCGGCAACTAAGGGAGGGCAATGAGAGGCTCCGGGCCGAGCGCGACCTACTTAGGGAGAAGATCGTCCGAAGTGCAGACCAGCAGGAGGAGACCAGTGCCTTGTTGAAGAGGACCGGCGTCATCGTCAAGAAACTTATGGACGAGAATGACATGCTCCGCAACAAGCGCCAAAGGCTGGTGGAGGAATCCGTGGATGTTCTCAAGCAGCGTCTTGAGGACAAGAAAGAGCTCATCGCCGCTCGCCGCGGAGACTAGTTCCCGCAGCCTGCAGCAACGCATCAAGAAAGTAGAGATCAGCAAGCCAAATCCTTGTCTTCCTTCTTCTTTTGCCCTTGTGTATTTCGGGCATAGCCACATGTGGATTTTTAAATTATCTTTCTAATTATGTAAGACAATTAATTGTCCTTATCTTTCTGTGGAAGATCAATGTTGCGAGGCTGGAATGAAGAAAACTCTTGCTGTGGCGACCCTGGCGTTGTTGTTCTTCTAGTTGCTGCTAGGCTTCCTTCAGTTTCCTGGTTTCTTTTGATGTAATAATCGGTTTAGGATGTCGATTGTGTCGTCGGTTGTGAAATTTTGGGTTCTAGCGCTGATGTTTGGCCTTTGTTGGCCTCTTGGGATGTTGCGATTTCAATCTAGTACTTTTAGTCCTTCGTGTTAGGCTGGAGTTGTGCTGAACTTCTTGTGAATTGTGGTGGTTTTCAGTAATGAAAATCGGAAGGGGCAAGCCCTTCTTTGATCAAAAAAAATCGTCCTTATATATTCATCAGTCTTGCTATAAGTCGCAGTAGATGCTATATAGGTCCGTCGGATCTTACATCAAGATCCGTGCTGTCGGATTTTCTTTTCTCTCTCTTGAATCTCAGTCGAGTGAGACATAGCCACGCCATTAAATAGAGGCTCGGGCACCATTAATGGAGACCTTGGGAGAGAGGTAGACGGCAGATGGAGTTCAAAGGGCTCTCCTCCCAATAAGCACGCGCAGGGGTCTGATCGCACGCCTCTCGTACTCAAATAGCTACCCTACACGGCGCCTCCTAGCTAATAAAAAATGGGGACGCGTGGCGGCACGTAAATGGTACTAGTAAGTAGAACGCCCACGGTTTCAATAATACTTGTGTTTCCGATTGTAACGTGACAGCACTTGTTCCAAAATGACTTTGTTGATTGTTAATGTGTGCACCTTCGCAAATCGGACTGCAAATTTACCACATCATGTTGGTGCCATGTCATGGCATGAAGCCAAGTTTCATTGTTTGCATGCATGTTTTGGATTTACAGGAATTAAAAAACTAAGTTTCTCAATGTTTCCAACCCAGCCATGATGCCCAGAATTTTGAATTCCATTCCCATTTCTTGCATGGAACCTAGAAATTTACCCGAGGACACACATGTGATTTTTCAACCAACTTTGGTGCACTAGAACATGTGCTTGTATTTCAAATTTGAATTATGCACACAAAGCTGACACGTTCCCTCCCAGAACCACGAGCCTTCTTGAGAGAAGCTCCGATTTGCAAGAAGCTTATACCAAAATTTGTTCCTATTCGGCCAATTTTTTTTACCACGGCATGGTACTACCATGACATGACACCATGCCAAGTCTCATGATTTTAAAACCAAGTTTCTCAATGTTCTTGACCGAGCCACAATGCCCAGATGTTTGAATCTTATTCTCATTTTTTGCATGGGAGTAGAAATTCACCCGAGGACACAAATGTGATTTTCAACCAACTTTGGTGCACGGGAGCACGTGCTTATAGTTCCAATTTGAATTATGCACATTAAATGACCAAAAACTCAATTAATGTGTAAATAAGGCCAAACGAAGCCGAAATAATTCCAAAATTTAACAGGGCACTCATGTAGTTCTATGTTGCCTTTGTAAATAAACTCAAGGGGGACAATGTATATCATTTCGCACTCAAAGGTGACACGTTCCCTCTCAGAACCACGAGCCTTCTTGAGAGAAGCTTCGATTTGCAAGAAGCTTATACCAAAATCTGTTCCTATTTGGCCTTTTTTACCACAACATGGTAGTACCATGACTTGACATCCATACCAAGTTTCATGATTTTCAGACGTGTTTTGGATTTACAAGAATTTTAAAACCAAGTTTCTCAATGTTCTCGGCCGAGCCACGATGCCCAGATGTCTTAATTTTATTCTCATTTCTTGCATGGGACCTAGAAATTCACCCGAGGACACAAATGTGATTTTTCAACCAACTTTGGTGCACGAGAGCATGTGCTTGTAGTTTAAATTTGACTTATGCACATTAAATGACCAAAAACTCAATTAATGTATTAAAAACGACAAACGAACCCGGAATAATTCCAAAATTTAACATGGCACTAATGTAGTTCTATGTTGCCTTTGTT
>NC_041391.1:600812110-600924012 GCF_002162155.2 Triticum dicoccoides
CACAACATGTTAGTGCCATGACATGACACCATGCCAAGTTTCATTACATGAATTTAAAATCTAAGTTTCTCGATGTTATCGGCAGAGTCATGACGCCCAGATGTTTGAATTTCAATCTCATATCTTCCATGGGACCTAGAAATTCAACCAAGGACACACATGTGATTTTTCAACCAACTTTGGTGCACCGGAGCATGTGCATGCAATTCATATTTAGATTATGCACATTAAAAGTCCAGAAACTCAATTAATGTATAAAAAGGCCAAATGAACCCGAAATAATTCCAAAATTTAGCAGGGAACTCATATAGTTCTATGTTTCCTCTGTAAATAAAATTAGGGGGAGGCAGCGTATATCGTTTCGCACACAAAGGTGACACGTTCCCTCTCGGAACCACGAGGCTTGTTGAGAGAATCTCCGGTTTTGCAAGAGGCTTATACCAAAACTTGTCCCAATTTAGCCAAAAATTATACGTATGAAAACAGGGTTTAGATCATCCCGAACATCTCGCTACCTAGACCAATAATGTACTATGATTTGAATTCAACATAAAATGGATAAAGATATTTGAATTGGAGAGCGTATGGTACATGTAGTTCATAGTGAAATATGATTACTGCTATATGCATGTCTTTTTGTTATCAAGATAATATTTAAATTATTGTATAACTTGGCAACAATCATATTCAAATAAGGAAAATTGATTCAAATTTAGTCCATATGGTAGACGACAATATATATGTTCACATGGTGGAGTAAAATGTTCATATATGATGGAAGATCAAAATGTATGACTACATCAATTATAAACCGCAAGGTCACCTAATGATATATTCGAATTCAACATAACGTGGATTCAAAAATTGAAATTCGAGATCATGGCATCTGTAATCATATAAAAAAGGGACAATACTCTTTCTTTGGTGGGAATTGATTTGTTTTTTGTTGTTGTTGAGGGAAGTGCGAATCGATTTGGTACTGTGTAGGGTAATCATGTTCTCCCAATTTTTTTTACATTTTTCTTGTAGTTTTTTCAATGGCATCTATAACAATATAGTAAAAGGGGACATGACTCTCTTGTGTATTGTATGATTTTTTTACAAGTTAAGTTTGTTCTGCCGAACAAGGAATTCGCACCTTGTTATCCCGAAATTTTCAAGCTCGAGTATCTTTTGTTTCACCTGCTTCGAAACTCCTGCCTCTTCAACCCGCGCCGCGCCTTGTTATCCCGAAATTTGGACGCGCGCGAGAACTCCCTCCTCATCCAAAATCGCTCCCGCGGCCCAGACACGCGAAATCCCATTCTACCCCTCAGCCGGAAATGAAGCTCCACGTCGCGGTGACAAAACCGGTGGGGGTACACTGGTAACTTACCCTACATTTCGGACAAGCGCGTCCCTAAGCTTGGCTCCCCCCTCCCCCTTCGCCCCCCTCCCCCCCATTCGTATACCGAGGCCGCCAAAACCCGCGAAACCCCACGCTCCTCCGTCGGCCTCCCGACCGCCGTCCAGCCGGAGACTCTTCCCCGACTACGTCATCCACCGCAATAGCTCGCCGTCCCTCATCCACCGCACCGGATGAGGATCCGTTGTTGATCTCGTCGTCCGCCGGATCAGCCGCCCCGTCCTCCACCTCCAAGGAGCTACCCCGACGTTCGCCTCGTCTATCGCGCCACCTCAATCCCCACAGCGCCGTCTTGACCTGCCCCACCAGAACTGCAGCACCCTCACCAATTCCTCCGATGAAGCCGAGGCAAACTCGGCGCCACCAAGGAGGTTCTGCACTCACCGCTGTATTTTATCTTTTATTCGATCTCATGGGGCTGCCGGTGCTCGATACCGAGCAGACATGGCGTCTCCATCGACGTTGCCGTCGCCGGCCACATCATCCATGGCGTCTCTACCCCATGTCGTTGCTTCCTCAGCAGCGACTTCCACGACGGCACTAGCTGCAGCTGCTCCGGCTCTCGCTCGCCCTGCGGCTCTGTTCTTGCTGTCGGTCGCGCTGCTGCACTGCTCCTGCTTTCGTCCGTGCTGCTGCTCTGCTCTTGCTCTCGCTTGCGCTGCTGCTGCTGTTGCACGACCTCCAGCAGCTACAGGAGTTGCTGCTTTAGCACTCGCTCACGATGCTACTGCACGATTTGCTCTCTGCTAGTGCATTCCCTGCTCGAGCGTCTGCTGATTTAGATCACTGCTTCTCTACTACTAGTGCTCGAACGCCCTACACATCTATTGCAATGCTCTGTTACTAGTTCAATCAGTTTCGACAGTAAAATTCAGTTTCGACTGTGAAGTTCATTTTCTTTAGTTAAGTTCAGAGTGAATAGTACTTACAGCATCTGTCGGAGCGGCCGTGGCGCGGCTGATGCGTTTTACATCTAGCACTTTTTGGTGATGTAATTTACATCATCTATTGCAGATGATATTAGGGTCCCACTTCAGATTAAAGTTGTCTGTCTTGTCATGCTTCAGCCTCGTCTCCGTATACCTTAGCGGAGCTGCTCCAACGACGGAACCGTCCATCACAGCGGAGCAGTACCCTTGGTGCCGTTTCTAGAGGCCTCGGATCTTCTTCCCCGCCTCCGACAGTCACACCAGCATCATCACCATCCTCCACGTCCAACCCAATGATGCTGAGGTCCATAAGGCTATGCCAAAGAGGTTGTACACTCGTCGCATCACTTTGTTTCTCCATTCGTCTGTTCTTCCAATTCATGTGAGCCAAACACCCAGGTTGACTGAAATCCTATGTTTCCAAATGCTCTGTTTTGCACGTGCATTCCCATCCTATTCCTGTGTTTTTCTCGTCCCTACGTCTATAGAATCCTCCAATTCTAAGGAGCCCTTACAGATTTACTTCATTTTCAGATTGGCGTCAAAGAAAACTCTGTGTGTTATGTCCTGCTCCTGCTGTGCCATCATCCACCCCACCTGAGGTGCACCATCGATAGAAGCATTCACTGCAGCAGAGATCCCCCATGCAGACTTTCTTTCGCTGCCTCAGATCATCTTCCCCATTGCCAGCAGCCACGCCAACTGCATTACCGTCATCGACTGAGCAGATGAACCTGAGGACTAGACAGTTCCGGAAGAGAGGTCGCAGTCTTTCGTGTTTGCTTACGTTATACATCGGTTATTATTACCTGCTACTTTATCATTCAATCTTGAGTTCTGAATTGCCCATGGGTCTCATATCGAGCCAGCAACGAATAGTATCTGTCTACTATCTGGTTAATCTGGGGTCTTCTATGTGGTTCATGTTGGGTGGGCAACAAACAATAGATGATCCATTGTCTATCTTTTTAAACTGAAGCTATAATCTACCTGCTATCATTAGTTTTGGATCCATCCACTTGTTTGCTACCATCAGTCTTGATTTTTGCATGCACCCCTTAGGCCTTACAAAATCTAACTCTTTTTTTATTATGCATGTCAGATATTGTACACAATCGTACTGAACATGTAGAGAAAAAGAGAAGACCGTTGCATGCGAATATAATGTCATGCAGACGCTGCTCCATGGTGGGCGAAGTGCCCCCCCCCCTCTCCTGCATTTCTAGATTGTATTCCAGAGGAAGATAACTGTTTAGATGGAGATTCAGAAGGAGACGACCATGCCTGTTTACCACCTGAGGTGTTTGCTCTAACCTGGCATGCTGATGTTGGTCATATCATGCATATGGCGCCTTGCATTGCTTACATTATACATCTTATATGTGATCAGCTTAGTTTAGATTTGCTTTGTGTGAATGCCACCTGTTTGGTTTCTATTCCTAAATATTTGTCTTTTTAGAGATTTCAACAAGTGACTACATACGGAACAAAATGAGTGAATCTACACTCTAAAATATGTCTATATACATCCGTATGTGGTAGTCCATTTGAAATCTCTAAAAAGACAAATATTTAGGAACGGAGGGAGTATATGGGAATTATGCAATGCCATCTTCTTTAGCTAGGCATCATATACGTGAATCATGCAATGCCATCCTGTTTAGCCAGTCATCGTATATGTGAATTGTATTGTGCCATATTTTTTTTCCATAATGTGTTCCATTTGTCAGCAATGTTTATACATTCATATACTCTTCCTGTGCATCAGCCATTTGAGTCGGTCATGGGAAAATCTGGAGTGAAAACAAGGTCTTCTGAGCAGGCAGTGCTACCTATCGATGCAGATTTCTTGCTGGTTACAGATAGCTCCTCAGAGGAGGATTCAGAGAGAGATGAGCAGTCATATTCCCCCCCCCCCCCGAGGTGCATGCTCTAACTTGGCTGGGTTATATTGCTCATATCATGCATATGGTGTCTTGCATTGCCATGCCATCTGCTTGATTAGACATGCTTTGTGTGAATGCCTCCTGTTTGCTTTCTATATCAGATATGTGAATTATGCAATGCCATGTTTTTAGCCAGTTATCATATATGTGAATTATGCACCGCCATGGAGCCAGGCATCATATATGTGAATTATCTCATGCCATCTTTTTTTTCATTACGTATTCCATTTGTCGACAATCTGTGTATATTGAACTACTCTTCATGTGTATCAGCCATTCGAGCCGGTTATGGAAAAATCTGGAGTGAAAACAAGGTCTTCAGAGCAAGCGATGGTACCTGTTGAAGCATATATCTCGATGGTTACATGGAGCTCCTCAGAGGAGGACTCAGAGACAGATGACCAGTCCTATATCCCACCTGAGGTGTATGCTCTAAGTTGCAATGTTTATATTTCTCATATGATGCATATGGTGTCTTGCATTGCTTAGTTTAGACATCATATGCACAATATTGAATTCTATCTGCTTAGTTTAGAGATCATACATGCGAGTGCCAGCTACTTAGTATATGAATCAATTATGTCAATTATATCATGCCATCCTGTATACTTAGACAACATGTATGTGAATTATTTCATCCCAACCTATTTTAGAAAGACATCATATAGTTTTGTCATGTCATCCTGTTTAGGTACTCATCATATGTTGAATTATGCCATTATATCCTGTTAAGTTATCCATCATATATCTGAAACGGTGTCATGCTATCCTGTTTAGTTAGGCATCATATATGTGAAATTGTGTCATGCTGTCCTGTTTGGTTAGACAACATATATGTGAATTACCACATCTGCCTATCATACAATGTCTGTACGTTCAATTTCTTTTCTTGTTTATCAGCCATTTGAATTGGAGGGGGTGATGGCAGTATCTAAGGGAGCAAAAACCCGTTCTTCATAAAAGACAGTGCTACCCGTCGATGCAGATAGAACCATGGTTGTACTGGCCCACAAACTAGCCCCACCACACATAATCGAGACTCTTCCAGATTGCACACTTACACCGTCGGGCAGAGAACCAGCTACAACCCATCTAACTGCAACCCCAGCGGATAGTAACCCACTTATAGTTGAAAAAGCACCATGTCCACCATAGAGTACCCCCACACGAGCAGTTTGTAAAGCTACTGCAGTGCCCAAAGCACGAAGACCACCACAGCTAACCCAAACTCCACGTTTAAAGCAGAATAGCAATTGTTCTCAGGTCAGATTCCGTAGCTATGGTCCATAATCCTTTGTTGTTGCGTCACTGTATTTACTCATACCAACTACTTTCGAATTTGAAGGATCCAATTGAAACTCCAATGGTGCAACAGGTATGCTTTAAACCTATTTCTTTAACTAGATTGTTGTTCTAACTTCTTGCTCTATGTGATTTCAGTTTAAGTTGTATAAATAGTTATGTTCTCATCTGATGCACATTACAAGTGCTGCCAATGCTGTGTAGTTTCTCACACTTATATTCTGTCTATGCTGCTGTGTCTTAAAAATATATGAGTTGAACTGTGTCTCTATCTTGATTAGGGAACATAAACTAGAATGATATGGACAATACAGTGACCATAGTACATAGATATATGTTTGTTTCATGTTGTTATCCTGCCCACCTTACTACTGAACCGGTTTACCAAAATGAGTTTGGTATACTACAAGCTAAACCTGTGATGTGTCTGCTTGTTTCTCTTGTAGTATGCAAACAAAATATTGGAGAAGAGCACCCCACTATGCAATGGTAGAGAAAGTAATGCAGATAAGGTTCAAGATAGTGAGACAACCCTGTTGGTCTCCAAGAAAGGTGATAAAAATGATCTTGTAGACAGTGAGAAAACCCCACAGTCCTGCATTGATGTAGTGTTCGAGTTACTGGCCAGTACCGCTGGCACAAGCTCTTCGAACTCGCTGCCTGAATCACTTCGGCTTCTTCAGTCTCAGCTACAAGCTGAAAGGCATCAGTCATCTGTGCTGCGGCAAGAAGCCGAAGGACTGAGGAAGTCCCTGCAGAATTCAGATGCGTACTTTCTTGTGCAACAGCAAGCGCTGGAGGATTTAAGCGCCAAACAAGAGAAAGTTAATAAGCTTGCTAAGCATCTTGCCAGCATTATGGGTACCCAGGATATTGTTTCTTGAACTCTTCTGAAGTGGTTTCAGTTCTGGACTTATTTTGCTGCGGCGTTTATATGCTGCTGTGTTCCCTATATTTGCACTGGTGGTGAACTTTGATGCCCAGTGGATGTAATATGTGTAATAGCCGTGATAGCCTAGCATAAGCTGCTTGCTTATTTATTTCCTTGTTGTCTTGTTTATTTGTTTGCTTGTAGTCAGTGCAGTTCTTTTTCCGCGGTTTGCTAGTGGCTGCAATAACCTATTTTTTAAAACTAGGCCACAATAACCATGGGCTAATATTTACTGTAGTGACACTGGGCCTCCTACGGGCCATAGAAATAGTGGGCCTTCTACGGGCCGTAGAAACAGTAGGCCTTCTACGGGCCGTAGAAACATTGGGCCTTCTACGGGTCGTAGAAACAATGGGCCTTTTACGGGCCCTATCATCAATGGGCCTTATACGGGCCGTATGATCGATTGGCCAAACATGGGCCAATAACACCCGCATTATGGCCGTAAACGGGCTAGAGTTGGAATCGTCCATTCATGGGACGACCATAACGGGCCATCGTTAATAGGCTGTATTTGATGACGCTATGAAAACGGCCCAATGTATTAATGGACCACAAACGGGCCGACTGTAACCACAGGCTGAATTTCACCCACAAGCAGAAAATTACAGTAACGGGTCGTAAGTAAACGAATGCTCGAAATGAGCCCAAGAATAAATGGGCTCTGAGAAGGCCGAAAGATAACATGGGCTGGAACCGGCCAAACTGAATAATGGGCCATTAATGGGTATAAAGTGATACACTGCTCATTACGGGCCAGTTTCACCACGGGCCATTAATGGGTCTAAAGTGATACACTGTTCATTGCGGGCTAGTTTCACCACGGGCCTTAATAGGCCAAGAGTTACATAGGGCCTCATATGGGCCGAAAGACGTCATGGGCCATACATGGGCCAGAAGTGAAAACGGGCTGGAATCATATTGGATGGCCCAGATGACGCTACTGGGCCTAATTCGGGTAGGGCGTAACGGGCCTTGGGTTAGCGGGTTGTAAATGGGCTATATGCGAATAGGCCATTGATAGGCTTTCCATGGGCCGGCCCGTCACCTTTTGACCAAGTCAAACGGGCCGGCCTTTTCACAGGAATGGGCCTCTGTTGGGCCGGGCCACCTGTCGACGTATCATAGGCGCCTTCTGTCTAATGAGTGGATGACATCTGTCCCAACAATAAGGCGACACGTGTCTCCTCCAGCCAATGATGATTTTACACGTGGAAAATCCCCATTGGTCGGGGCTGTTAACGGGTTATCGGATCCAAAACCTGACCCGATAGCTTAACGGCGTTCTGTTACAGTGGATGCCACGTGTCGGTCACCCTTGACGAAAGCACTTCTGTGACGCGCGATTTATCGTCATGGAAGTGGACACTTCCGTGATGATAATTTTGGTAATGTCATGGAACACTTCTACGACAGCACAGGTATGACTATCTTGATTCTATCATAAATTTGTCATGGACGTATCATCACGAAAGTGTATTTTTTTGTAGTGGAGTCTTAAGTGATTATGCATATTTGTTCAGGATTATGTGGAGACAGCGGAGCAAATTGACTGTCCGGCTCCGCTGCCAGAAGGCCCAGCTGACGCTCTCCTGACGGAAATGCTAGTCCGGGCGCCCTACAAGGTGCCGGAGAAGAAGGCCGAAACGAAGGCCCCGGGGATCCGAAAGGGTCTCCGCGTAAGGTTGTGCCGGAAGCCTTGTCCGAAGATGACGAGGCACACTCCTCCCAAGAAGGGGAGGAAGAAGAAGAAGAAACCGACCCATCCGGAAAGGATGAGGGGCCTGGGGAGGCGGACCAGGGGGCCAGAAAAGGCCCTCGGCGCAAGGCCATCATACCCATGTCGTCCGATGATGACGAGAAAGATTCCTCCCGTGGAGGCGGGGGGAGCAAGAAGAAACTCTACCTCCCCGCACTGGGGAGGAGAAAATGAGGAAAGCCGCCCCGGAGGGGAAGGCTGGGACGTCCAAGAAGGGAAAGGTGTCCCTTCTGGACTACTCCGCCACGGCCGCTCTCAGCAAGGAGGGGTGGCTGCCCAGGGGGAAGCCCCTAGCGCGATCGTAAGTATCCAAACTTCATCATGACTTTACTTCATAACCCTTTTTTTATAACGCCGACCATATATGAAGTCCGGCCAGGGCTATCCCCGAGGTCTCTTCTTCCGGGTCCCTGAGCGATTCGGAGATGAACTCGCTCCCGACGGCCACTACTCCTCAGCCTGCGGATGACATGGAGGTGTTGTCCCAAAGGCTCCCAGAGCGGGGGGAGGTGACTCTGGAGACGCCTCGAGGCGGAGTTCCAGATGTCGGACACGCGGGGTTCAAGATCCCCGCGGATCGTGTCGATGAGAGCCGCAGCAGGGCGGGCTCTCCACCGAACACCGTTCCGAAACCTTCGATGGTTCTGGACTTGGGCGGGCAGCCCCTCGTTAGGGAGGGAGAACCGTCCGCACCGAGGACGTCCGACGTGCCAGCAGCGCCGGATAGTCTGGTGGAAGCGCTTCAAGGCGCTTCCATGGATGACGAGCATCGTACTCTTATGAGTGTGGTGATTCAAAAGGTTCTGTCCGCCAAAACCAGGCTAACTGAAGCATGTACCGGTCTCCTGACGGGCTTTGAGGTAAGTAATAAAAATGTATGAAATTACCACCCGATAGGTAGTAGCCCCTGATACTCTGTTTGGTGTTCGGAAGGAAAAGCCAAACGGAGGGTCAATTATAATCCGCAGGAGTCGAATAAATATTCATGTGAATAAGCAGGTTGTGCTGCTTGCCGCTGCTGCCCGCACAGCCGAGGTTGCCGAACTAAGGCGGGACCTGGAGCAGGCGCAGGGAGAGCTCAACCTCACGAAGAGGCAGCTCGAAGAGAACAAGGATAAGTGATTCCCCGCTCTTAAGGATAGAAAAATTTTGTTAGTCTAACGCCAAAGCGCCGTGACTGTGTAACAGGGGCCACCGCCCAAGTGGCGTCCGTGAAGAAGACGCTGTCCGAGGCCGATGACAAGGTGGACTTGGAATGCAAGGAGCGCAAAAAGCAAAGTGCTAGAGTGGGCGAGGTACGGCAAGAGCTCTAGGACCTCGGCAAGAGATTCGAGTCCGTGGAGCATGATCTGAAGAAGAAAGAGGTCGAGCTTGCGAAGGCCCTTGTGAGTATGAAAGACGCCAAGGCCGAAGCCGAGAAGGCACAGCAGGAAATCCAGGAGGCCAAAAATATAGCGGCGGGTAAGAGATTCTTTATGCAAAGCAAACATGTGGAGGAGGAGTTTCTTTTACTTACTCGAATTCGGAGCTCTCCAGGGGCATTCACAGATCTGCCATGCAGCATATCAGACGCTGTGGAGTTCTACCGTGCCCACGAGGGGAGCTCAACAGAGAAGTTGTTCTGGTCCCAGTATGCTGGGGCCAAACACCCAATGCCTCTGAGTGACCAACTAAAGCAGTTGGTCGAACTCCACAGGGCGGACGAAGTGGCTATGAAAGATTTCATAGTCCGGATGTGGCCTGGTGAGCCCCTGCCCGCTAGCTACTTTGGCCTGATCAAGCGGATGGTGAATGCCTGTCCGTGGCTTGAGGTGATCAATAGATCCGTCTGCACTGAGGGTGCCCGGCGGGCCTTTGCCCACGCGAAGGTGCATTGGGGCAAGCTGGATGCGGAGAAGCTGGTGAAGGACGGGCCGCCGGAGGGCAAAGCGCATTGCCATCCCGAGAAGTACTATGATGGCGTTATGAAGGGCGCTCGTCTCGTGGCTGATGAATGTACCAAGGACAAGATCTTTGATTGAATGTACCTCTGTCGCTGTTGTAATTAAAGACGAAGTTACTTGTGCTATGTAGCACTTGTTTGATTTAAAATATTATCTTCTGTGCGGCTGTTTATAGAATACTGAAAGTAGGCCAGTCGTCAGCTTCCGCCCCCACGTAACTAGTACTGGGGTGTTCATGGAAAACTCGGACACTCTTTATCCAAATGTTTGGTCCCTTAAGGAGGTGTCCGGCGCAGCGAACAAGGCAATCGGACTATGCGGCTTTATAACTTTCACTTAGCCATAGAAGTCTACAATTTTAAATTTCGGTGAAGCCCCTAGAATCCAGAAGGCCGAATTGGGGCGCTATATACGCCTAGATCGGACGAAGCCGATTTATCGCCTAAAGCGGAAAAATCTTTAAGGATTTTAATACCTCTCGAACAGCGACCAGCTCTCGCCACATCATGCCGGTCAGTTTTCGGCTTTCTCTACTGAGGTGCTCGTCCGGAAGAACCGGGACACAATCGCAGTAGTTCTCCATGCGCTACCTTAGCCGATATAACGGAACGTAAGGTACCAAAACAAGGGAGCCGAACTAACCCAACTGTAGACCCAAGACATGATTCAGAGCTGATGCATATAGTGCTATAAGTTTGGGTTGCCACACTGTTGAAAGTGTTCGGACTTTACTTGCCGTATTACGGGGCGCCGTGAGAAGCCCCTGGCAAATTGACCGTACCAAGGTGTACGGATGCAATATCAAATAAACATTTATAAGAAAAAATGCTCAAATAAGAATAATAAGCTGACGCTGTATATGATCTCCCATCGATGAATAATACGTTTAAGCATATGTTTACAATGGATGCATTAAGTGGAGATAAATAGGACTATTTGACATGTCCTATCTAGGGGCAGGTCACGTACAGATAGATAAAACAGGTATAACGATCGTAAATAGATTCCACCTGGATGTTTCCTTCTGTGCGCAAAGCCTGTTGCCTCCTTGGTTTTCTCTCCTATGCAACGTCCTGAAAGGTAAAAGGGAAAGATTATGAAGGTATGTTGCGGTGATACTGCACTGTTGACTAAGTCACTGATGCGCCTCCGCCTGTGCCCATGGTATTTTGAGTGTGTAATTATGTACGCGTGGCACGAATGCTGCTTTGATGGGGCTTGAGCGGAGGCCGGACTGCTAGTCGCGCTCTTGGCGTGCCTGATGATCCTGTTGCGGGGTACTCCGGACTCGCTTGACGGTGCTCGAAGTTGTTGTCGCCGGATTGGTTTGTCGGAATAGGCCGCATTGTACTTCCGCCGCGAGGGCTGCAGTATGCTCTTCTGTTCAGAGAGAGTGGTCCATGTTTCCGTTGACTGTTATGACCCCACGCGGTGCTGGCATCTTGAGCTTGAGGTATGTGTAATGTGGTACTGCATTGAATCTAGCGAATGTGGTTCATCCCAGCAGTGCGTGATAACCACTGTGGGAGGGGACGATATCGAAGATTAACTCTTCTCTTTGGAAGTTATCCAGAGATCCAAAGACCACTTCCAATGTTATAGAGCCCGTACAACAGGCCTCCACTCCAGGAATGACACCTTTAAAGGTGGTTTTGGTGGGCTTGATCCTTGAAGGGTCAATGCCCATTTTGTGCGTTGTGTCCTGATAAAGCAGGTTCAGGCTGTTGCCACCGTCCATAAGGACTCGCATGAGGTGGAATCCGTCGATGATTGGGTCTAGGACCAATGCGGCTGGGCCTCCGTGACGGATGCTAGTAGGGTGATCCCTACGATCGAAGGTGATCGGGCAAGCTGACCATGGGTTAAATTTGGGGGCGACTGGCTCCATCGCATAGACGTCCCGTAGTGCTCGCTTTCGTTCCCGTTTGGGAATGTGAGTGGCGTAGATCATGTTGACCGTTTTCACCTGGGGGGGATTTCTTTTGTCCCCCCATGTTCGGACGCCGGGGCTCTTCGTCATCGTCGTTGTGCAGCCCCTTGTCCTTGCTTTCGGCGTTTATTTTGCCGGCCTATTTGAACACCCAGCAGTCTCTATTGGTGTGGTTGGCTGGTTTATCCGGGGTGCCATGAATTTGGCATGAGCGCTCCAGTATGCGGTCCAGACTGGACGGTCCCTGATTATTTCTTTTGAACGGCTTCTTCCATTGACTGAGCTTGGATCCGATGAATCCGGCGTTGACTGCCGTGTCTTCAGTGCTGTCGTTGTTGTTCCATTGCTTATGTATGTTATGCCGTGGCTTGCCGTTATTGTCGCGGCCATCCGAAGTGCCAGAATGTGGCGTAGTGCTGTTGAGAGCCAACCAGCTGTCCTCGCCCGCACAAAAGCGGGTCATTAGTGTTGTGAGAGCTGCCATGGACTTAGATTTTTCCTGGCCGAGGTGTCGGGCGAGCCATTCGTCACGGATGTTATGCTTAAAAGTCGTCAGGGCTTCGGCGTCCGGACAGTCGACTATTTGGTTCTTTTTAGTTAGGAACCGAGTCCAGAATTTTTCTGGCTGACTCTCCGGGCTATTGAGTAATGTGGCTCAGGTCATCGGCGTCCAGTGGTCACACATATGTGCCCTGGAAGTTGTCAAGGAATGCGTCTTCCAGGTTTTCCCAGCTGCCAATGGAATTTGCTGGCAGGCTGTTTAGCCAGTGCCGGGCTGGTCCTTTGAGCTTAAGGGGAAGATACTTGATGGCGTGTAGATCGTCTCCGCGGGCCATGTGAATGTGGAGAAGGAAATCTTTGATCCATACTGCAGGGTCTGTTGTGCCATCATATGATTCGATGTTTACGGGTTTGAACCCTTCTAGGAATTCATGATCCATCACTTCGTCAGTGAAGCAGAGGGGGTGCACGGTGCTTCTGTGCCGGGATATGTGGCTACGCAGTTCGAATTGGTCTGGGTTGCTATGTTCGTCTCGAACGGACTTGTTGATAATGTATCCGTCACGACAGTCATCATCGCGTGCTGAGGCGCGCCCCCGTGATCCGTAGATCGATCTTGGTTGTCCTGCTTTGTTTTCCAGTATATCTTGCAGGTCCTGCCTATTGCCCCGGGTCGTAGTATATTGGCGTGGGGGTGCCGGCTGGTATGCGGGCTGATATGCCGTTTTATCCCGGCCATGAGGTGGCCGGTCAGCTGTATGGCGCTCGACTCAGTATTCCTCGGCTGCCAGGACTTCAGTCCATCTGTCTGTGAGCAGGTCTTGATCAGCTTGGAATTGCTGCTGCTTCTTCTTCAGGCTCCTTGCAGTGGCTATAAGCCGACGCTTGAAGCGCTCCTCCTCTACGGGATCCTCAGGCACGCCGAACTCGTCGTCGCCGAGGCTAATCTCGTCTTCGGAGGGGGGCATGTAGTTGTCCTCCTCCGGGTTTCCGTCCGTCGCCTGTTCTTCTAGGCTGACCTGCTCATCTTCCTGTTCGGCCTGCTCGAAGGTGGGCTGATCAGGGTTGTATTCTTCTTCGGCGCCATCCGGATTGTTTTCGTCTCCTGGGCCGGTATTGCTGTGGTGGGGCTTGGAGCGGCGCCAATGACGCCCGTGCTTTGTTTTTCTCCCTGAGGGGTTATCCTCCGTTGCCTCGTCGCCATCGGTTTCCTTCGTGGTGTCCACCATATATATATCATAGGAAGAGGTGGTTGTCCACCGCCCAATGAGCGGTAGTTCATGTTCTTCTCCTGCATCGTCGTCCATACCGTCGATGTCTTCGGAGTTGAAGTCAAGCACGTCGGTTAGATCATCGATCGTGGCAATGAAGTCGGTGGTGGGTGGGCAACGAATTCCTTCGTCGCCTGCTTCCCACTTGAGCCGGACATAGTTCGGCCATGAATCTCCTGATAAAGAGAGAGACTTTAACGAGTTTAGTACATCGCCAAAGGGCGAGTGCTGGAAGATATCCGCAGCGGTAAACTCCATTACCGGAGCCCAACCAGGCTTGGCGGGCTCGGGAGCGCGCGGACTGGAACCTACAACCGGATACGAATCCAGGGGTCCTTAGTCACAGGCTTCCTCAGAAGTGAGGCCTGTGTTCAGCTCCACCACCGATGAGGGTACGGCCTGCGGGGCGGGGTCCATCCCTCCGCCCTTAGGCAACGCAGCCTGCTCCGGATTTGAGTCCGGGGCTACTTCAGGGGTGATATCCCAAGTGTTGTCCGACAGCAGGTCAAAGCCATGCCCGTCGTGACAGTCCGGTGCTCCTGGCGCAGGCCCGAATCAGTCAAAGATCAAGTCTTCGTGAAGGTCAGCCGTGTAGTTCAGGTTTCCGAACCTGATCTGGTGGCCAGGGGCGTAGCTATCGATTTGCTCCAGACGGCCAAGCGAATTGGCCCGCAGTGCGAAGCTGCCGAACACGAAGATCTATCCGGGGAGGAAAGTCTCACCCTGGACCGCGTCGTTGACGATGATTGAAGGATCCATCGAGCCTTGCAGCGACGACACAGAGGAACTCTCAATGAAAGCACCAATGTCGGTGTCAAAACCGGTGGATCTCGGGTAGGGGGTCCCAATCTGTGCGTCTAGGCTGATGGTAACAGGAAGCAAGGGACACAATGTTTACCCAGGTTCGGGCCCTCTCGATGGAAGTAAAACCCTACTTCTTGCTTGATTAATATTGAAGATATGGGTAGTTCAAGAGTAGATCTACCACGAGATCGTAGAGGCTAAACCCTAAGAGCTAGCCTATGATGGTATGATTGTAATTGTGATCGGCCTTTTAAGGACCAACCTCTCCGGTTTATATAGACACCGGAGAGGGCTAGGGTTTACATGGAGTCGGTTACAAGGAAGGAAATATAACATCTGGATCGCCAAGCTTGCCTTCCATGCCAAGGAGAATCCCATCCGGACATGGGACGAAGTCTTGAGTCTTTTATCTTCACTCTTCAATAGTCCGGACGTTGTACCCAGTCCGGCTGTCCGGATACCCCCTAATCCAGGACTCCCTCAGTGGCTGCTAGCAGTCGCGAGAGTGCGCTCCCCAGATTTCAACAGCGCCCGCCGAATGGAGCGCAGGAGGGAGTGGTTGTAGGGGACGTTGCGGTCGCCGAATGGAGCGCATGAGTAGCACACGAAGCAGTAGATGGTGTCCTTACTAGTACTCCCTAGTCTCTATCTATCTATATCCATATATATCTACTCTTATAGAAAACCGAGTTGGTGATGATGGTATGCCTGCCATCTTGTAATATAGACCGTCCGATCTATATCTGACGGATAGAAAGCCAACTATGACAATTTTACAAAAGATACCCGCACCTCTCTCCACATTTACAGATAAGGCCTTGCCTCGTTCATCCTTATCTCCCACAACCTCATGCTCCTCCCTATGTCTCTATCTCTACTACTCTCTTTTTATAACAAATCGAATAGTGCTGCGCCGTCTGATGCACGCCCGGCTGAACACACCTCCTCGCCTCCATCATCACCAACTGAGTCTTTTATAGGAGTAGGAGTAGAGAAAAAACCGAGTTGGTGATTATGGTGTGCCGTGCAATGCACGGGCATCTTGCTATTTTTTGCATATAAGTCCAAACACCACGTAGACACGGTCTTTGAGCATGGTTCGTAGTCGTTCCACGATCGGGCATTGAAGTTTGTAACTATTTTAGATTAGAATATACTACTCCTCTAGTGCTAGTAGTAGAGCAATGTACTACTCTACTACTCTACTCTAGCAAGCTAGGGCATAGTACTGTAGTAGGTACTGTAGGGAGTACCAGTACTGTGATCACTCAAGCAAGTTTTCTGGCATCGATATGACCCTACGCTGTTGGTATGTGTCTCGTAAGTCAAGCGGCATGTTGTAGTCATCATCACCTGTCCACTTCCCGCAGCACATATTCCCTTCTCCATCTTTGTCCGCACATAATCTCATCCAAGATTCCATCCCCGCTAAGGCGCCTCCCCCCTCGTCCGAAACTCAAGCACTAACAATGGCAGAACCGAGCAGCGTCCACCGAAAGAGTGGCTGGAATTCGCTCCCCACAGAGGTAATCAAGCTCATTGTTTCGCATGTGGACAATCTTAGTACCATGCCGCTCACCGCGTGCTCGTCGGGGATGTACCGTTTACTCAAAGCCCTCAGACCGGAGCTTTTTAAGCCAGCTCCTTGCTTGTTGATGCCGCCTGATCTTCAGAAACAGCATGTCACGCAGCATAACGATCGTAGGGTGGCGAGCATCAACCCCCTTCACTGCGATCCGATCCCCGTTAGCCTCAGCTACATTAACGGTATGCACTGGGTCGACATGAACACGTCTTGGATGGTGCTCGTCGACGGTCGCGGCAGCTGGATGCTCGTGGAGGTCTACACCCAGCGATTGATCCCCCTTCCTTCGATTAACACTGCACTGCTTTGGCACCGTGGCCCAGAATACTCGGAATCTTACAGTAGCCAACATGATACCAAGTTTGATTTGCTCAAGGTTGTAATCTGCCAAGTGCCCACAAGATCTGTGAATTATAAAGATTTCAGGCTAATTGTGTTCTTCAACCGCAGTCTCGCCTATCTGACAGGTCACTGCGGTAAGTGGATAAATCTGCACGTCCATCGCAGGATCATACATCCTCCATGGTTCCCTGATGCCATTGAACACAAGGGCTTCATTTATGCTCTCAACTCCTTCTATGGCTGGACGTATTGCTGGCCTACTCCAGTCATCGCTACAAATGGCTGTTACAGCAGTATGTTACTTTCCTATGATATCATGATGGCTTGCATATATTACTGTCAACATTTACTGAAAAAATATTCATGCTCATACCATGTTGTTCTTAAGATTGACTAAATCAAGAGCCCTTTTTTATTTGACTCCAACTTGATATGATGTTGTAGCCCACCTGGTGTCCCTACCCTTCCTAATACCAGAACCTTTCAAAGAAAATCGGCATGGCAGTTGCAGGTGGTTCCTGGCTCGATCAGACGACGGCGAAAGATTGATGATTGTTTGCACGTACCGGATGTGTTGTTTCGCGGAATACAATCACAATCACTGCAAGGTCTTTGAGCAGGATACTAGCTTCTCTGGGCCTTCAGGAATTTTTGACTGGAGGCTGGTAAGTAGCCTTGGTACACGCTCTCTATTTGTCGGACTGAATTATCTGATTAACCAGGAGATAACCGACGGCAAGGATCATGATGGCAGCGCGGTTTCATTCATCAGGCAAAATTGTGTGTACACAGCGTACCATGCGTCTCTGCATGCACCATACCCTGATATGTGCCGCCACACTCTGCAGCCCAAAGTATGAGAGAGGGTCGCAAGTATCAGACTTCGACCTGCTGGTTGGAGTTTCCCCCGTCAGGCACCCATCTGGTTCAAGCCATCAACCAATCTCCACAGCTTAATAAATAGTAACGTCTAACTGAGCCAGTTAGTTAGATGCGTACACTTGGTGTAGTAGGATCTTTAGTTAGTTTGATGCATACACTTGTTCTTTTTTGGTAGCCCTTTTGTAATGATGGTTGATGTTTGGTTTGGAAGAGAGAGTTGCGTCTTCACTCTTCTGGCCTGCTTACTGCTTCTGTTGCACCCCCAGCCCTGGTTGCTACTGCTGTTTTCAATGTACAATCAGTAGTATATTTCGTCTGTTGGTTGAATAAATGTGTTGTT
This sequence comes from Triticum dicoccoides, assembly GCF_002162155.2. NCBI lineage: Eukaryota > Viridiplantae > Streptophyta > Magnoliopsida > Poales > Poaceae > Triticum > Triticum dicoccoides. The sequence continues at coordinate 600,829,981 of NC_041391.1, forward strand.
AGAACGACAAACACAATGTTTTGGAAGTCATTGCACGGTTCGATCCTTTAGTGCCCCGTACCATACGTAGCTCATACTATTTTTCGTACAGAACACATTTTCCACTTGTTGATAACATGCAGCCCACTGATGAAGGCCCAATAGAGAAGCCCATAATTAACTGGAAGGGAGGCTCTCACATGAATCCGGCCCAGGTACATGCTCATGGTCCCCCAAACATAAATAAGTAAATAAATAAATAAAGCTAAATGCTCATGCACCAGTTCTTTGGGAAAATAGGTAGCCCGGTATTTCTTTTTGAAGAATACCCAAGCTAGGCCTATTTGTTTTCTCTGAATTATTGGGCTGCAAATCTTTCAAGACGAGGAGGGATGCATTCCGTCCTGGCCAAAGAGTATGGTCAATGTCTGTTAAAAGTAATATCAAAAGGGGTTGAAAATTCCAAAAAAATTATAGCAAATGGGATATTAGTTTTTTTTAATCTTGTTCTTCACTGATATCTTATACGTATTTCATTGGATTTAACATGACATAGTACTAATTTATTTTAAATTTGTTTTAGTATGGCTATTAATTTTTGGATTAAGAATATTTCGTTCCCCGGCAAAAATTTGCGAATTTTGAAAATTTCCCACATATTTAGTTAATTTTTTGACCCTGATACTGACCAGAAAATGGCCGACAATTCTAAAAATGGAAAACGGGCTGCAATAAATTCCATATGAATTAGAAAATGAGTAAAAATTATAAAAACAATAGCAAATGGGCTATACACGCCACAGATTTTGAGGCTGACTTGTTTACGCAAGGCTTTGTCAGTGAACACATGATTCTAGCAGGAGTGACTGTTGGATGTCCATCCAATGGCCGACGTGCTTCTTCAATCTCTGATCTTCCTGCTCTAGTCGCCTAAACTAGCGTTGGCGGGACTGCCTGCTCCCTCTTGTGGCCCGTTGTGATGCCGCGCAGGCTTCCCCAGCCCACCCTACTCCCTCCGTTGGCCTGGCCGCACGCAATCAACTGCCTCCTTATTACGCGAAAAAAATGATTCCTCCCACTGACATCTGGGGCGCACCGGTTGGGAGGCTGACCTGTGGGCCTACTACATTGACGCGTACGCAGGGCTTGTCAACTTAGTCAACAAACGATTCTAGCAACAGTAACCGTTGGATTTGAATCGAACGGTTCTTTCTTCAATCGCTGCTCTTCTTGCACCAGTCGCCCAAACCAACGCCGGGGAGACCGCCTGTTCCTGCCTCCAGTGGCCGGCTGTGCTGCCGTTGAGGCCTCATCGCCCCCTACTACTCCTACCGCTAGCCAGGCCCTGCAGCGACGGCAGCCTCACACCGCAGCCAAACCAGTGAACCCTCATACTCCTCTCCGCGTGGGCACCCACTGCCGCGTCTTCCCCGGCTCCGTGTTGTCCCCTTCCTAGGGCTCATCGTCGTCCACCGCCTTGGTGCTCTCGGCGCGGCGTGGTCAATGTGGTCAACGACATTCCAATGGAAGAGTACTGTACGTGGAGAGGCTGACAGCTGGGTCCATGGCCACAGCCCAGTTTTTTTGTGATTTGCCAAGTAAGTCGCTTTGTCAGGCCTGTTGGCCTGAAAATCTTTCAAGACGAGGAGAGCTTTCATTCGGCTGGCCGAGAAAATGGCCCATCAGTAATGAGAAATGGGTTGTACATTTTTCAAACACATCAAACCGGCAATTAGTTTCAAATTTCTTTTTTTTTCATTTCGAGATTTTAAATTACATTAATTTTTATGCGTGGAGAATTTGTTGGATTCTATATTGATATACATTTATTTTTAAAATCAGTTTGAATGTGAGTCGAAATTTCGGGATTAAAAATAGTTCGAACCGCACCGAAATATGCAAAATTTCGTATAATTTTTTAACCGTGGCCACAATATGGGCTGTAATGCTAACAAAAAGAATATGGGCTCCAAAAAAAACCTTAAGAATTAGCAAATGGGTTGTAAATTATTAAAAATAATGGCAGATGGGCTGTATGCTGTTTTCCACAAATTTGAGGCTTTCCTAAAAAAAGGTTGACACACAAGCAGTGACTGTTGGATGGCCATCCAACGGCCGTCGTGCTTCTTCAATCTCTGCTCTTCCTGCTCCAGCTGCTCAAACAAGCGCCGGCGGGACTGCCAGCTCCCTCCTCCCCGCGGCCGGCTCTGACAGCTCGGACCCACCAGCTATATCTACGTACGCAAGGAAGTGCCTCCTTATTATGCACAAAAAAATGAATACTCCCCCTATTAGCTGGGACCCAGTATAGTGGCAGGCTGACTTGTGGGCCTACTAAGTTGACGGGGACGAAGGGCTTTGTCAACTTAGTCAATATGCACGATTCTAGCTCCAGTGACCGTACGATGTCCATCCAACGGCCGTAGTGCTTCTTCAACCTCCGGTCTTCTTGCTCCAGCCGCCCAAACCAGCGCTGGTCGTGCCTCGTGCTCCTGCCTTCCGTGGCCGGCTACGATGCGGCGGAGGCCTCACCGCCCCCTACTACTCCCACCACTGGCCAGGCCATCCCTCTACTCACCCACACCCCTGTTATTCTGTGGTGACGACGGCAGCCTCACACCGCAGCGAACCAGTGAACCCTCGTACTCCTCTACGCGTGGGCATCCACTGCCGCGTCTTCCCCGGCTCCGCGTCATCCCCGGCTCCACGTCATCCCCTTCCTAGGCCTCGCCGTCGTCCACCACCCTGGTGCTCTCGGCGCGGTGTGGTCAACGTGGTCAAGGAACGGCTTCCATCGGACATGGACTATACGTGGAAAGGCTGACAGCTAGGTCCACGGCCGCAGCAAGGAAGTGCCTCCTTATTACGCGCAAAATAATTATTCCTCCACCTGACAGCGGGGACCCACCAGACGGGCCACCATATTTCATGAAAAAAACGTTTCCCCCCTGACTGCTGGGACCCACCAGCTACACCTTCGCACGCAAGGAAGTGCGTCCGGGCAAAAAAACGATTCGCCCCCCTGACTGCTGGGACCCACCAGCTACATCTTCGCACGCAAGGAAGTGCGTCCGGGCAAAAAAAATGATTCGCCCCCCCTGACTGCTGGGACCCACCAACTACATCTTCGCACGCAAGGAAGTGCATGACAGCTGGGACCCACCTGGTCGAAGCGTACGTAGCATTGTCATTTTGGTCACGAACGTGTACGTACATACTGGTCGATGCAGAGGCGCGCACGTGTCGTAGTAGAGGTGCGCACGTGTCGTACTAGAGGCGCGCACGTAGCATGTACACGTACGTACAGCGGCGAGGGTGTAAGAAAGAAAATACGGCCACGTACGTACATATGGGAAGGGTCTCGAATGCCTACTCGCGCATACGTACATGGCTGGGTCGGAACGGAGAAACAGCGTCGTCGTCGTGTTCATGGGGAGCCAACCGGCTGGGTCGGAACAGAATGCGTGGTCGTGTTCATCGGGAGGGCTTGGATGGAACAGGCGATGGAAACGAGGCCTAGCATACCGCCCAATGGAGGAAACGGACCTCCTACGTTCGGAACGGGTCCTGTTGATCTGGAGGGGTGCGGCGTACCGCAAAACGGAGGAAACGGACCTCCTATGGTCGAAATGGGGGTCCTGTTGATCGGGAGGGGTGTGGTGTACCGCAAAATGGAGGAAACGGACCTCCTACGGTCGAAACGGGGGTCCTGTTGATCGGGAGGGGTGTGGCGTACCGCAAAACAGACGAAACGGACTTGTGTTGGAGCGCTACGGTCGAAACGGGGGTCCTGTTCATCGGGAGGGGTGTGGCGTACCACAAAACGGGACTCCACGGGATACTGTTCATCTCCACCATCGACCTTCTCCAGCCTCCACGGGCTACCGTCGACCTCCTCCAGCCTCCACGGGCTCCTGTTCATCCAGCCTCCACCGCGCGCTACTCCACCGGCACCTGTTCAACTACCCCTCCATCGTCTACTGTTCATCAAGCCCTCCATCGTCTACTGTTCATCCAGCCCTCCACACCACAGGGTCTTGTTCAACCACCCCTCCACGGGCACCCCTCCATCGTCTACTATTCATCCAGCCCTCCACATCACGGGGTCCTATTCATCCAGAGGCAACGCCACCGCTCACTGTTCATCCAACCCCCCCCCCCACAATGCTCACTATTCATCCAATCGATCGGCTTCAGTGAGCAGCAGTAGCGAAGGAATCGCTCCATCGGGTTCAGTTAACAGCCATCGATCGATCGCTCGGGTTCAGTAACGCGTAGCCTGAAGTGCAATCGCTCGGGTTCAGTTAGAGTCCAACGCCTCGCTCGGGTTCAGTTAGAGCCAACGCCTCGCACACACGCGCGTACGTGTACGAGAGAAACGTGCATCGCTCGGCCCCCGACCTCCCACCGTAACCGGCAACTCCCCGAAATTTTCCTCCCCCTCGCTTCTACCACGGTTTTTTCCGTCATGGACGGCCCAAAGAATGTCATGCAGCTACGTCTCCGGCCCGCCCAGGACGAAAAGCCCATTTTCTGTCATGATTTTTTGTCATAGAAGTAGGAGCCCACCACATCTATGATGATACCGGGTTTTGTCACAATTATCGTCATAGAAGTGTCATATGTATGACAGAAAAAAATTTCGTTCGGCCCAAAATGTCACGGATGTGTCTTTTTTTGTAGTGTTGACTTCGACTCCGATGACACCAACGGTACGGGCATTGGCGCGGGGGACGATTCTGAACCACCGCCCACGGGGCGCTGGACTGCCACCTCATCATATGATATATACATGGTGGACACGTCTAAGGAGGACGATGGCGACAAAATGGAGGATAAAACCCCGGACAAAAGCCTAAACGATGGCGCAGACGCCGCTCTAAATCCAGCCACAGTAAAAACAGCGATAACAGCGCTAGAAAGATCGACACCCCAGTCAACTCCGAAGGCAACAACGACCATATGGACCCAGCGATGGAGCAGGATGAGCCAGGTCACGCCGAACACAGCCCGGAGCAGACGCCCGATCACAGTGATCCCAAGGGCCAAACTCATCAAACTGCCCCGGAACAGGAGCACAGTCCGGACGACGGCGCATTCATCATCCCGGAAATACGTTTGGAACGAGATAACCTCCATAGAAGGCTTATGGACACTGCAAGAAGTCTAAAGAAGCAGAAGCAAAGGCTTAAGGCCGCACAGGAAACGCTCAATCGCAGATGGAATAAAGTGCTAGACACTGAAGAAAAATACGGCGACGATCGCCACACAAAGAGCTATCCAAAGTGCAAGCTGCTGCCAGAATTCAACAATGAGGCCGTTCCACCGAAGAACAATACGGCCAGTAGGCCGGACCAAGCACTTCATAACCGCAATAGAGCAGCTACTGACGCCGCACATGATTTACGTGAGCTCCTGGATAAAAAGGCCGGTGCGACCAGGTCTGTCTATGGATCTAGAGGACACGTTCTGGTGCAGGATTATGGTCACCAAAATGATCAGACTGATCGAGTACCAGTTCGGAATCAGCACCGGACACAACAACAGCCGACAGCATGCCACAACACATCCAGATACAGAGGGGCTGCTCACCCTCTGTGCTTCACCGAAGAGGTACTGGACCACGAATTTCCACAGGGTTTTAAACCTGTGAACAAAGAGGCATATGACCGAACGACAGACCCTGGGGTCTGGATTGAGGATTTTATCCTGCATATCCACATGGCTCGTCGGGACGACCTCCACGCCATCAAATACCTTCTCCTCAAGTTGAAGGGACCAGCTCGGCACTGGTTGAAAAGCCTCCCCGAAAATTTAATCGAAAGTTGGGAGGAACTCGAGGATGCTTTCAGGGCCAATTTTCAATGGACCTATGTCCGACCTCCGGACGCGGACGATTGAAGTCACATAATTCAACAACCCGGAGAGTCCGCCCGCAAGCTTTGGAACAGATCCTCACTAAAAAGAATCAAATTGTCGATTGTACGGATGCCGAAGCCCTAGCGGCCTTCAAGCACAGTATCCAGGACGAGTGGCTCGCTAGACAACTCGGCCAAGAAAAGCCAAGGACGATGGTAGCCTTAACAAGCCTTATGACCCGCTTTTGCGCGGGTGAAGACAGCCGGTTGGCCCGTAGAGGCACCAGCAACCCAAGTACATCCGAAATCAGGGATGGCAATGGGAAGCCACAGCGCAATAAAAACAAACGTCGAAACAAGGAAGAAAGTCCGGCCAACACAACGGTCAACTCCGGATTCAGGGGCTCTCGACCCGGTCAACAAAAGAAGCCATTTAAAGGCAGCAAAGAGGGATCGTCCGGCCTGAACAAAGTCCTGGACAGACTGTGCCAAATTCATGGCACCCCCAAAAAACCTGCGAACCACACTCACAGAGAATGCTGGGTCTTTAAGCAGGCCGACAAATTAAATGTCGAACACAAGGGAAGGGAAACACCAAGTGAAGACGAGGATGAGCCTCACCAGCCGAACACTGGGGGACAGAAAAAATTCCCAACAAAGGTAAAAATAGTAAACATGATCCATGCGGCTCACACACCCAAGAGAAGGCGCAAATGCACGCTCAGAGACGCATACGCTATAGAGCCCGTCGCCCCCAAACTTAACTACTAGTCGGCCCGCACGATCACCTTCGATCACAGGGACTACCCGACTAGTATGCGGCACGGAGGACCAGCTGCCTTGGTGCTCGACCCAATAATCGACGGATACCATCTCACTCGCGTCCTCATGGACGGCGGTAGTAGTCTCAATCTAATATACCAGGACACTGTCCGCAGGATGGGGATAGACCCATCCAGAATCAGCCAAAGTAACACCACCTTTGAAGGGGTGATACCAGGTGTTGAAGCCCGCTGCAGGGGCTCCCTCGTACTAGAGGTGACATTCGGTTCACCAGACAACTTCAGAAACGAAGAACTACTCTTCACCATCGCCCCCCTCCAAAGTGGTTATCATGCATTGCTCGGGAGAACGGCCTTTGCCCGCTTCAACGCAGTACCGCACTACGCCTACCTTAAACTCAAGATGCCCGGTCCACGTGGCGTCATCACCGTTAACAGAAATACAGAGTGTTCCTTACGCGCGAAAGAGTAAGTGACGGCTCTAGCAGCCGGACACTAAGCGGCCTCTAATATCAGAATGCATGATCGGTCGTCAAGACCACGGACATGGTTAGACAAGTCTGGCAGCCCAGATAAACCTGAGTTGGGCGCTATACATGTAATCCCATAGAGGACACCAGGGGCTTCAAATATTCAATAAAGCCCACCTTTTGGCTTGACCTTATTAACAGGCCAATGTCTTACACTTCTACTATCCATTGATAATAGTCAATTCTTCGGACGCTTACGTCATACTCCTACATGAGTTTTCCTTTTACAGACACCATTCGTGCGATACCCTCCCACGACACGGCACAATGGAGACAAAGGCGCAGACATGCAGCAGGGCCCTGCTCAAAGGTTTCTCTTTAGATTAAGCCCATGTGTAAACCTTCTTTATTGTCTTGTTGCTTGCACATCCCATGGGTACTACGCCCATAGGGGATACTACCGTTATTGGTATTTCGCCGCGACAGACTAATGCACGTACCTGTAAATACAGGGTTCATAATAAAGGGCATTCTTTAGCCCAGTATATGTTCTAAAGTCCGAATACCTTTGGGAGTGTTCGGCATTGCGAGTTTGGCCTTATATGCATCAGCTCCAAATCATGTCTTTGGTCAAATGTTGGGATTGCCCGGCTCCTGGGTTTGCCACCTTATGTTCCGTTCTTATCGGCTAAGGCAGCCAAAGGAGAACTACTGCAATTGTGCCCTGGTTATTCTGGATGAGCACCTTAGTAGAGAAAGCCGAAAACTGACTATCATGATATAGCGAGAGACTGGTCAACCACTCGAGGACTCATCAGGAATCTTTAGGATTCCTCCGCATTAACGAAGGACCGTTTCCCGGTCATGTACACACGCACCCGTATTCGGATGCACACAAAGGTACCAGGGGCTACATAGTAGCCCCACCGTCAAACTCCTATGGCTAAGTGAAAGTGTTAAAGCTATATAGTCTGGTTGCCTAGTTCGACCTGCGATCACCTCCTTAATGGACCAAGACGTTGGATCAAGTGTGATTACGCATATTCTCACGAACACCCCCACATTGTGTGCGTGGGGGCTGAAGCCAATGACTGCTAACTTTCAGATTACATACATACATCAAACGGCCGCACAGGAGGCACAATAACACTTTCGGGCGAAAAGTATAAACATAGCCGCCATAATTAAAATAAAATTGTTTTTACAATGAAATGATTTGTCACTCGAACGTGACATTCTTCGAGCACTGAGCCTCTATTAAACGAGCACCTTTTGTTACCTGCTCCAAGTAGTGCTCGGCTAGATCCTGGCTTCCCGCCGGATTCTGGGTCGCAATAATGGTGGCCTCCATATCTGTCCAATATGCTTTAACACGGGGAAGAGCCATCCGTGCACCCTCTATGCACGCCGACCTTTTCATGGCATCGATTCACGATACGTCACCAAGGAATTGTTACACTAAACCAAAATATGTGTCCGGCTTCGGCCCCTTCGGTCATAGATGGTCTATTACAGACCTCATTGCAAGACCGAACAACCTATAGAGCTCAGCCACAGCAGCCATCCTCTCACTCAATGGCAACGGGCGTGTTGGAGCACTGAATTGCGATCAGAACAGCCTTTCCACTTCATTATCTTTTTGATCCTTGAAAAACTTTGCCGCATCAGTTGTACTCTTTGCCGGATCCGCATACGTGTCTGCAGGGCTCCAGCGTCGATCCAGAGGAGTGTACTTCGGACCTAAGAACTTCATCCGCAATAAATAGGGGTTTCCAGCCTCGATTTCTCCGGCCTGTCGAAGCTCCTCCCGTGCATCCCTAATTTCGGAACGCGTCTCCTTGGCCGCATCAAGGGCCTTCTTCAGGTCAGCCGAATTAGCCTTATTCTCTTTTTCAAGGAGCTCATACCGGTCGGCGGCAATTTTTCAGCTCCATAGCCATCTCGGCTATTTTGTCTTCGCTTCGGCGATGAGTAGCATGTTCGGCTCTCAATTCTTTGGACGCCTTTAGGGCAGCCGCATTGCTACCCCTGGCTTGTTCCTTGGCCAGGGCAAGTTCCGCCCTCATGGCTTCCACGGTAGCAGCTCCGTCTACTATCCAAGCATATCACATTAACATTATGCTCCTCTTAATTTTTCCTATATCAAATAAGGAAAGCAAAGCACATACCTTGTGACTCGTTAAGCCGCTCGTTCACAAGTGTGATATCGACATCAATAACTCCAATCCGTCACCTCAGTTCGGCGACTTCAACGGACTGGTCGGCTGCCGGACCCTTAGCCACCTGTGCATGAGCACAGTGTGATCATTACTCCATGATGTGATCCTCCGTTTGCCGCCTTGGGCTGGCAACTAGAGTCTCAGGGGCTACTATCCATATGGAGCACACCTAGCGCGTGTACCATAATCAAGAATTAAGTATTTCGTTACATACCTCAAAGCCTCTGAGCAGGCTCGTAAAAGCTTCATTCAACCCGCTTGTGGCGGATGAAATTTTCTCAAGCACCGTGCTCATTAATGAACGGTGATCCTCCAAGAGAGCAGCTTGCTCCAGAAGGCCCGTCAGCGTATCCGGCCGGTCGCCGAACTATGTCGGACCTTTCTTATCGCCCCCCGTGGGAGCTGAACGCTCCGGGCTCAGGGCGGCCGAAGTACTAGCTTCTGGCCTCGGCAAATCTGGACTCCTCCGTGACGACACCTCGGGGTCGCCCACCCCATGAGGTAGAGAGGTTGGTGGGGTTTCACTCTCCATCATCTCCGGAAGGAGATCCCCTGAAGACGAACTCTGTCGAGAAGAGCGGCTAGCCGGACTGCAAAGAATGGATCCTGGTTATTGTTCTCGGAGGAGGAAGCAGTAGCTTTGTATTTATGATTAACTTACAGCTTAGCTGAGGGCTGGCCCATTTGCGGGCATGGCATGGTGAAGACGCCCTTCGGGGCAGGGCCCCCTGGTGAAGTTTTCTTCCCTTGTATGGGCACCTCCATCTCCAAGTCTTCATAGGCGGCCCTCTTCTTCCCACGAGGGGATGAGACCTTAGATTCCCCTCCCTGACTATCCTCCTTCGGGGAGGTAGCAATTCCCTCGGTTTGGATGTGCAATGTGTGAAGTTCTGCTTCTCTGTTCTTCCCTTCGTCTTTCCCCGAGGGCACTTGACTTAGCACACAACCAAGCATCTTGGCTATGGCGGGACTAGGCGAGCCTTCGGGAAGTGGCGCCGGACACCTGATTCTCTCCGCCTTGCTGAGCCATTCCTGGCCACGAAGGGTTTTTAGAATAATGTTATGACAAATATAAACAAAGTGTTCGGTTTCTGGGTTACTTACTTGGGTATCTGGGCGGTTGCAGCTCAGGCTCAGACCCCCGGTGGTGTCCGGACACTTTACTTGTGGTCCAAAGAATAACTTACACATCCCTTCGAGCGTCATGCCGAAGAAGTGCAGAATAGTCCACGGACCTTCCGGATAGAACTCCCACATCCGGAGAAGCCGGCATTTGCACGGCAACATCCATCGGACTAGCATTACCTGAATTATGCTGACAAGGCTAATGTCCCTCTCAAGAAGCTCCCGGATGTGGATCTGCAATGTTGTTACATCATTAGCAGGCCCCCAATCCCGTCCTACATTGGCCCATGACGCCAGTTGAGGCGGAGGGCCTGAACGAAAGTCGGGGGCAGCCACCCACTTTGTGCCTCTGGGAGCCGTGACGTAAAACCACCTCCGCTGCCATAGATCGGACACCTCTGGGAAGAAGCCCTCTAGCCATGGGGCATTGGCGTTCCTGCTTATTGCAGCACCTCCGCACTCCACGTGTCGCCCCTCAATCATCTTCGGCTTCACATTGAAGGTCTTGAGCCATAAGCCGAAGTGCGGGGTGATGTGGAGGAAGGCTTCGCACACAACGATGAACGACGAGATGTGAAGGATGGCGTCCGGAGCTAGATCATGAAAATCTAGACTGTAATAGAACATGAGCCCTCTCACAAAGGGATCAAGGGTGAAGCCTAAGCCACGGAGGAAGTGAGAAACAAATATGACGCTCTCGTTGGGCTCGGGAGTAGGGATGACCTGCCCTGGAGCAGGAAGCCTGTGCTTGATGTTGACAGTCAGATATCTGACCTCCCTAAGCTTCACGATGTCCTCCTCTGTGACCGAGGAGGCCATCCACCGGCCTTGAAGGTTGGATCCGGACATGATTGAAGATCCGAAGTGCTTGAGCTTGGGCTTAGGGTGTTAGAACTCGAGATGCGAAAAGGTGCAAGCGTGGTAGAAAATATGGATAGGCCTCGGCCCCTCTATAAAGGGGGTGAATATCAAGCGTCCTTAGCGTAACCGCTTGGGACTTACCTAAAAACACGAAGTCATGCCAACAGGCGTCGTGGGGTTGCACGCGCCCGTATTGATGGAAGATCCCGCGATAAGAGGAACACGATCTCTGTTTGGCGAGGCGTGCCAATGAAACCGCCTCGCAACGCGTATCAAGGCAGGCTGAGAAAAACTAGTCCGTGCTGGACCAGGCCACGGCATAAGAGCACACCGTTAAAAAAACTTTGTTGTCAGCAGATCAGATTTGTGAAGTGTTATGCTCTCTACGGTGGTGTGCGGAAATTATCTCACAGAGCTGGACACAATCCTTAATCTGATTTGGAGTATTCGGAGATGGAACCCTGCCGAAGGCAATCTACGCGCCGGACTCATCGTCATTGAAGCCTGGTTCAGGGGCTACTGAGGGAGTCCTGGATTAGGGGGTATCCGGACAGCCGGACTGATGGACCGTGAAGATACAAGACTCAAGACTTCGTCCCGTGTCCGGATGGGACTCTCCTTTGCGTGGAAGACAAGCTTGGCGACCCGGATATTATATCTCCTTCTTTGTAACCGACTCTATGTAAACCCTAGCCTCCTCCAGTGTCTATATAAACCGGAGGGTTTAGTCCATGGAGGAACAATCATAATCATCATAGGCTAGCTTCTAGGGTTTAGCCTCTATGATCTCATGGTAGATCACCTCTTGTTACTCATATCATCAAGATCAATCAAGCAGGAAGTAGGGTTTTACCTCCATCCAGAGGGCCTGAACCTGGGTAAAACATCGTGTCCCTTGCCTCCTGTTACCATTGGCCTTAGACGCACAGATCGGGACCCCCTACCCGAGATCCACCGGTTTTGACAACGACAGTGTGCCTGACGCGCGCGACCACGCGCCCCGGCCACCTCCTGCTTGCCGCTTCTCCCTGGACGTCCCCAGAGACGCCACGCGCTCCCCTCGACCCCCTCCCACTCTCCCCCATGCTCATCCCCTCCCCTGGACCTCTCTCTCTCACCCACCTGAACGGGTTCGTCCCCGCCGCTCGCCACCACCACGACCACCGCCTCCTCCTCGCCCCTCCGACATGCCCAGGAGCTCCGCCACCGTCGCCTACACCTCTCTGTCGACTCACGCGACACCAAACGCCCCGAAGCGCCGGCCCTGACCTCTTCTTCCTCCTCGGGTCACCGAGATCGCCACCGCCGCCCTGCTTGCTCCGGACCTCCCCCGCGCCCACGGACCTTCCCATCGTGCTCGAGGTGGGCTTCTCTTCCTCCTCCCCCGGACCCCGTTGCACGCCGCCTCCTCTAGGTCGTAGTTGCACGGACGCCGAAGCTCGTCGGCGCCGTGCCTCATCGCCGCCGCGGCCACAACTGCTGCCACCCGCGTCCGAGCTTTGCCCCGTGCTCAACACTCTCCCACGAGCCGGGAGCGCCCACCCGTTCGACCTGTTGTGCCCCCTAGCGCCAAACCGAACCCGTCCGAACTTCGATCACCGCCGATTTGGTCGCCGTTGTCGATCCTCACCATCGCAGCTCCTACCACCGCCACCAATGGATGAGCCTCACTCCCAGGAACCCGTAGGTGCAACCCGCGCATCGAATGGTGCCCTGTAGAGCATTTCTGAGCCGCCCCGCCATCTCTGTCGTCGCTGGCGGCTAAACGCCAGCGGGTTGACCGTGTTGACCAACGAGGTTTGACCCCAACTGACCAGAGGTTTGACCCCTCTCTCTCACTAGCATGCGGGCCCCGCCCGGCTAACTAAGTTAGTTAGGACTAATCCTATTTAGGTTAGTTAGGTTAGCCACTGACAAGTGGGCCCAGGCCCCTGCTTAATTAGTGTTGGATTTAGTTAGTGTTAATTAACTTGGTTAAGTAGATAAGACACTTACATGTGGGCCCAGGGTCTAATTAACCTAGGTTAGTGCTTGATCTAACACAAATTAATTTTGTTAGTTAGTTGTTACACCGACATGTGGACCCCACACGTCAGGTTTGACCTGGAGCATGCCCCGTCGACCTGCTGATGTCACGATGGTGTCAGACTGATGCAATTAATGATTTTCTGGTTTTAAAATAATCAGGAAATTCTAGAAAATGTCCAAAACTTCTAAAATTCATAGTAATTCAACCGTAACTCCAAATGAGATAAATTATATATGAAAAATGATCAGAAAAATCCAATCTATCCATCTATACCATTTTCATGCATGTTTGAACAAGTTAACCTCACCGAATAGGACAATTCATGATTATGGAATAAATGGTAATTAGTTTTGGAGTTGGAATTTGCTATAGGTTTGAATTCCACTTCAATGAATATGACTAACTGTTGCACTAGGTCAATTTAGTACTTTAATATGACATATCATTCATATGAATGCGCATTGCATTGATTGTGGTTCCTTTTGTGTTTGTCGGTGGTTGTTCCCTCTTAGTAGACGACGTTTCCGACGACGTGATCGATGACACCGATGAAGAACTATACTATCTTCAGAAGTGCCAGGCAAGCAAAACCCCCTTGTTCATTCTGATACAATCCCACTCTCTCGCTTCTGCTCTCTTTTACTGCATTAGGACAACAATGATACAACTGTTACATGCTACGGTAGCTGAACCCCTTTTCCTCTGCATGACCTGTAATTGCCACAATAAATAGATGAAACCCACTAGCATGAGTAGGAGCTGTTTGAGCCCTGATGTGCCTATTCATTCACGCTTGTTTGTCATGCCTGCTATTGCTTAGAGTTGTGTCAGGTCTGATTCATCGGGGATGAATTGGAATGTGATGAACATGTCCTACTATGTGTGAGCTAAGTGTGTGAACACGATTTGGTAAAGGTAGCGGTGAGAGGCCATGTAGGAGTACATGGTGGGTTGTCTCATTGAAGCCGTCCTCAGGAACTGAGTTCTGTGTTTGTGATCCATGAAACAGCTACTACCATGCATTGGGCCCTGAAATATGACCCCGCTCGACTTCTTAATCACCCTAGTCCTCTGTCCAGGAGTTGCAAGTAGTTTCTAGCGTTTGTAGTATGTTGGAGGTCGTGCGCAGCGCTGACGCGAGGGGTGGGCTGTGATGCGGTAGGCACGTGGCCGAGTATGTCGGGCGCCCGTTTGGTGTCGTGGAACCCTGTACATATCGTTCGGGGCCGCATGAGGAAACCTCGGCTGGACTCCCTGCGGATGGAACCTGAATAGGCGATAAACCTGGACTAGAGACTTGAGTGTTTAGGTAGGTCGTGGTCTACACCCATGTCGGCTTTCGCTTGAAGTCTGCCGAGCACATGTCGTGTGCAGACGCTAAGTGGTGGAAACATGTATGAAGAAGTACACCCCTGCAGGGTTATAAATAATCTATTCGAATAGCCGCATCCGCAGTAAAGGACCTTTGGGTTGCCTATACAGTTCATAGACAAGTGAAAGTGGATACTCTAAAATGCGCAAGATAAGCGTGAGTGCTATGGATGGCGTTCTCGTAGGGAGATGGGAGCGGATCCATAGTAGTGTATTGATATGGTGAATATGTGGACTCGTGTGCGCCACCTCAAAAGAGTTACTTGCAGTCGTAGTTCAGGATAGCCACTGAGTCAAAGCTGGCTTGCTATAGTTAAACCCCACCACCCCTTTGTTGATAATGATGCATATGTAGTTAGTTCTGATGTAAGTCTTGTTGGGTACATTTGTACTCACGTTTGCTTAATTTATGTTTTTACAGAGAGACTTCAATCTCGCTAGTAGTTCCGCGTGGACTTCGACGTTTAGCTTGTTACCTCAGCTACGATCTTGTGCCCTCGATAGGATCTGGTAGATAGTCAGGCTTCTCAGCCTTTTTCATTTATAGATGTCTGTACTCAGACATGTTAAGCTTCCACTTGTGCTTTGACTCGTGTGCTCTGAATGCTGGGTCATGAGACCCATGTTTGTAATATCTCGCTCCTTGGAGCCTATTGAATAAAATACTTGAGTTGTATAGTCATGTTGTGATGCCATGTTGTATTTGCACATATCGAGCATATTGTGTGTATGTTATTGAAATGCTTGGTATATGTGGGATCTGACTATCTAGTTGTTTATCCTTGGTAGCCTCTCTTACCGGGAAATGTCTCCTAGTGCTTCCACTGAGCCTTGGTAGCTTGCTACTGCTCCAGAACACTTAGGCTGGCCGACATGTGTCCTTCTTTGTTCCTGTGTCTTTCCCTTCGGGGAAATGTCACGTGGTGTCTACCGGAGTCCTGTTAGCCTGCTACAACCCGGTTTATCGGAGTCCTTCTAGCCCAGTTGCTACAGCCCGGATTCACTCGCTGATGACTGACACGTTCGTTGCTGGGTCATGTATGCCTGTCCCTGTAAGTTAGTGCCACTTTGGGTTCACGACTAGCCATGTCAGCCCGGGCTCCTTGTCACATGGATGTTAGCGACACTATCATATACGTGTGCCAAAAGGCGCAAATGGTCCCGGGCCTGGTAAGGCGATACCCGTGGGAATACCATGCGTGATGCCACAAAGTGATATGAGGTGTTACATGCTAGATCAGTGTGCCATTGAGTCAGGGTCCTGACACCCGCTGCCACGGGAGGGTAGGACAAAAGATGTCATGCAAGTTCTTTTCCATAAGCATGTGTAACTATATTTGGAATACATGCCTACATTATATTGATGAACTGGAGCTAGTTCTGTGTCACCCTATGTTATAAGTGTTGCATGATGAATGCTATCCGACATAATTATCCATCATTGATCCATTTCCTACGAGCTCGTTTCATATTGATCCTTACTTAGTTACTTCTCCGTTGCCACTGTTACGATTGCTACAAAACTGCTACTGTTACTTTTGCCACTGTTACCGTTACTTCCATACTACTTTGCTACTAAATACTTTGCTGCAGATATTAAGTCTTTCAAGTGTGATTGAATTGAAATCTCAGCTGCTAATACTTGAGAGTATTCTTTGGCTCCCCTTGTGTCGAATCAATAAATTTGGGTTGAACACTCTACCCTCGAAAACTGTTGCGATCCCCTATACCTGTGGGTTATCAGTGAGACCATCGTCATTTGTAATGAATTCTTCATCGTAGTACCTCCAGATGGGAGCTTGTCTCTTGATAACGTTTTGAAGAGGAACATCCATGTTTGTGTGTGGAAAATGAGATGGAGTTTGAGTGTGAGAAATGAGAATGTGGGCATCCCTTTTTATAGCAGAAAAATTGGCACGTTAGGCACGTTAGACACAGCAACAATAATGCATAAATAAAAATTGAGACAATGTATCATCTAGGATAAATGTTGAGCTTTATTAGTAGTTGCCTCATTAAACCTTCCATCCCTGGGAAGTAAAAGAGTACAAAGCCATGCTCTAGAATTACAAAAGGGAAAGAAAATTACAAAAAGATAAAAAGGTTACAAAATAAAAAGAAAAGGACTGCACTACAAGTCTTCAACCATTCTTCCGGGTCTTCTTCAAAGTTCATTTCCTCAAACATGAATATTAGTTCTGTGTTTTCTGTAGTGTGTTGCGCTCTGAAGGAAATATGCCCTAGAGGCAATAATAAAGTTGTTATTTATATTTCCTTATATCATGATATATGTTTATTATTCATGCTAGAATTGTATTAACCGGAAACTTAGTACATGTGTGAATACATAGACAAACATAATGTCACTAGTATGCCTCTACTTGACTAGTGAAAGTGCAACTATCCCTAGGTGGTTTTGGTAATTCATAACAACATATAGCTCATTGAGCTAATGCTATTCCAAGACTATTATTTCAGGAAAGCTCAATGAATGACATGGCATGGATGATGAAAGTGGATCCCTCAAAATACTAAGGACAAAGGTTGGCTCAAGCTTAAAAGCTCAAGACTCTTCATTTTATATTTTAGTGATCCAAGATCACATTGAGTCTATAGGAAAAGCCAATACTATCAAGGAGGGATGAGGTGTTGCTTAATGAGCCTCTTGCTTCATGTGCTTAGTGATATGCTCCAAAACCCTCAGCTACTTTCTCACATCCACAAATGACCTAAACCCAGAGCCAAAATCGGTCACACCGATTCTTCCAACCCGGCGTCACCGATTTCAAATGTCATAGCCACTGCCACAAACCCTAAGCAAATCGGTCCTACCGATAGGGATCTCGGTCTCACCGAGATGGGATTGTAATCTCTCTGTTTCCCTTCGTAACGTTTTGGTCAAACCGAAGTGAGCGATCGGTCCCACCGAGATTGCAATGTAAACTCTCTGTTTCCCTTTTGTAACATTTCGGTCTCACCAAAAAGAGCAAATCGGTCCCATCGAGTTTACCTGACCAACTCTCTGGAAAGCTGATTACCAAAATCGGTCTCACCGAGTTTGTGTAATCGGTCTTACCGAGATTACGTTATGCCCTAACCCTAACCGAATCGGTCTCACCGAGTTGCATGTCAGTCCCACCGAAAATCACTAACGGTCACTAGGTTTACTAAATCGGTCCGACCGAGTCTGTTGAATCGGTCCCAGCGAGTTTGGTAAATTGTGTGTAACAGTTAGATTTTGCGTGGAGGCTATATATACCCCTCCACCTCCTCTTCATTCGTAAAGAGAGCCATCAGACTAAACCTACACTTCCAACTTACCATTTCTGAGAGAGAACCACCTACTCATGTGTTGAGGCCAATATATTCCATTCCTACCATATGAATCTTGATCTCTAGCCTTCCCCAAGTTGCTTTCCACTCAAATCCTCTTTCCACCAGATCCAAATCCTATGAGAGAGAGTTGAGTGTTGGGGAGACTATCATTTGAAGCACAAGAGCAAGGAGTTCACCATCAATGCACCATTTGTTACTTCTTGGAGAGTGGTGTCTCCTAGATTGGCTAGGTACTTGGGAGCCTCCGACAAGATTGTGGAGTTGAACCAAGGAGTTTGTAAGGGCAAGGAGATCACCTACTTCATGAAGATCTACCGCTAGTGAGGCAAGTCCTTCGTGGGCGACGGCCATGGTGGGATAGACAAGGTTGCTTCTTCATGGACCCTTCGTGGGTGGAGCCCTCTGTGGACTCGCGCAACTGTTACCCTTCGTGGGTTGAAGTCTCCATCAACGTGGATGTACGATAGCACCACCTATCGGAACCATGCCAAAAACATCCGTGTCTCCAATTGCATTTGAATCCTCCAAACCCTTCCCTTTACTTTCTTACAAGTTGCATGCTTTAATTTCCGCTGCCCATATACTCTTTGCATGCTTGCTTGATTTGTGTGATGATTGCTTGACTTGTCCTAAGATAGCTAAAATCTGTCAAACTCTAAAATTGGGAAAAGGTTAAGTTTTTAATTGGTCAAGTAGTCTAATCACCCCCCCCTCTAGACATACTTCAAGGTCCTACAAGTGGTATCAGAGCTTTGGTCTCCATTTGCTTTGATTTCCATAGCTTTTGGTGGTCATAGCCTTGGTTTCACAACCTAAGAGAGTATGGCATATAGCGAGGGAAATTATCACCGTAGAGGTCCTTACTTTGATGGTACTAATTTTGCTAGTTGGAAGCATAAGATGAAAATGCATATTCTCGGACATAACCCTACCGTTTGGGCAATTATTTGTATTGGCTTGCAAGGTGAATTCTTTGATGGGAGAGAGCCGAACCGTGAAGCTAATGCGGAAGAATTGAAGATGCTGCAATACAATGCTCAAGCTTGTGATATCATCTTCAATGGATTGTGCCCCTAAGAATTCAACAAAATCAGCCGTCTTGAGAATGCAAAGGAAATTTGGGATACTTTGATTGATATGCATGAAGGTACCGAATCCGTCAAGGAATCCAAGTTGGATGTGCTCCAAAGTCAGCTTGACAAGTTCAAAATGAAGGATGGTGAAGGTGTCGCTGAAATGTACTCTAGGCTTGCACTTATCACAAATGATATTGCCGGTTTAGGGAGTGAAGAGATGACCAACAGATTCATCATCAAGAAGATCCTAAGAGCATTGGATGGAAAGTATGATACCGTGTGCACATTGATCCAAATGATGCCAAACTACAAAGATCTCAAGCCAACGGAAGTCATTGGAAGAATTGTTGCTCATGAGATGTCACTCAAGGATAAGGAGGAACCTCACAACAAGTCAAGTGGTGCTTACAAAGCCTCAAGTGAAGCCCCCACATCATCAAGTGAGAAACAAACCTTCAATGAAGAATTGAGCTTAATGGTGAAGAACTTCAACAAATTCTACAAGAGTAGAAGCAAAGAAAGAAGCTCCAAGTCAAGGTCTTACCATGACAAAAGATCTTCTAGTCGAGAGCGCAATTGCTACAATTGTGGGAGGCCTGGACACTACTCCAATGAGTGTACGTCATCCTACAAAAGAAGAGAAGATTCTCCAAAAAGAAGAAGCAAAAGAGAAGAATCACCACCAAGAGAGAGGAGGAGTAGAGATGATCGTTATGAACGAAGACCCTCACGGAGAAGCAAGGATTTGGAAAGGAAGGACAAGTCATCAAGGAGCTACACAAAACAAAGACATCAAGCTCATGTTGGTGAATGGGTATCCGGCTCCAACTCCAACAAACACTCCGAGAGAAGCTATCACTCCGACTCCGAATATACTCAAGATGAAGGTGTTGCTGGTCTAGCACTTGTGTCAACCAACTCCTACAACATATTTGATTCACCAAATGAAGGAATTGGAAGATGCTTCATGGCCAAAGGTACAAAGGTAACACATCCTGAGTATGTTGATTTCAATAGTGATGAAGATGACTTGCTTGTGGATGATGATTTACTTGTTAACAACTCTAGTGATGAATACTATGATGAAACGTCAATTAATCATGCTAATCAAGATAAAACGAATGACAATGATAAGGAGAAGATTGAGCTTCTAACTAAAGAACTAAACACTCTTAAGTTGGCTCATGAAACTATCTTCGAAGATCATCGAGAACTTTTAAGGGCTCATGAGAAGTTACGCTTTGAAAAGCTCAATCTTGAGCAAGAGCATGAGTTCTTAAAAGCAATCAATGATGATCTCCGTAAGAAAATTTCTTCTTACATTGCCACGCGTTTACTCCTATCTACTTACATGCCTCAAGTCAAGTCTAGTAACAAGTACAAGAAAGATACTTCCTCTAGTAGTAATAATAATAATGTCAAATCCAATATTGTTGCTTCTAGTAGTTCTCTTGATTCCACTAATGATTCTCTTAGCCGAGTTACACTTGATCAAGAAAATAGCTTATTGAAGGGAATTATAGAGAAAGGTGTTTACAAGAGCCTTGCCGGGAGTAAGCAATTCGAGGAAATTGTATGCAAGCAAGGAAGACACCGGAAGAATCAAGGTGTTGGTTTTGAACGAAAGTTCAATGCCAATGGAGTTGAGTGGGAAGAAGATCAATACCCCAAGATGAAGTTTGTTCCTCAACAAGAGAAGTATGATCCTACTTCCTTCAAGGGAACACAAGCACAAGATGATCTTCCACCACAAGATCACAAGAACAAAGGCAAGGACAAGCTTCAAGAAGAGATTGATGCATTTGAAGAAGCATGTAAGGCCTCGTTCAAGTGGGTTCCCAAGACTACGTCAAGTTCTACTTCATCAAGTACAACTACAACTCCAAGGATTCCCATCAAGATGATGTGGATCCCGAAGAAGAAGAACTAGAGAGTTCTTGAGGGTGACTCCGCCAACATTCTTCACTCACATCATTATGGCAATGACAAGTGCAATCAACTTCCACATCTTGCACTAGTTCAAGGAGTCACAAACCCTCATGTTGGTAAGGCAAGGGACAAGGTAACCTAATGTTTTCATGGACATCATCTTGTGTGTGCATCACTCTATGTCTATGGATATTCTTGTTGTTCCTTGTGGGACTAACCCATGTAGGCAAGTTGAAAGTGCAACTCACTCCAACGGATTGCTCCAAATGATCTACATCAACATTGAGCATCCACATCTTCAACACCTACATGAAGTCATCATCGACAAAACCCAAGGTTAGTTAATCCCTCTAAAAGGGGATCTCACATCTAGGGGGAGCTTAACTCTAAGAATTGAGTCAAAGCAACTCTAATGGTGTGAACACATCAATGCATTATGTAAGAGTGGTAACCCCACTTGAGCTTAAACGATGAGTATGACCTATGATCAAATGTTTATCATTTGACTCCTAAGTCAATATACTCATATATATATGACCTAATCATCGCCAGTTGTTTGATAGATGCTAGAATTGGTTGTGCATGCTTTGCCACATATTTCTTTTGCCATCTTATTGTGTGAGCATGTTGGTGCATATTTTACTCATTCAAGGACATCCACTTGTTGTTTTGATTGTTTGGTTCTTTCTTCTTTTGGCCAAGTGGATGGACAAGAATGCCTAAGAACCTTCTCTAGCTATCTATGCTTTTCTCGTCTCAAACTCTATTCATGCTACATCACAAAATTTGATCAAGTCAGATTCGAACCACTCTGTGTGAGGAGCACTTGGAGTCCCCGATTCGTCATAGACTTAAACTTCCAAAACTTCTTTGTGATTCTCGGTCTGACCGATTCCTCCATTTCGGTCCTACCGAGATCACTAAGTCGATCTAGGTTTTCAATCTCGATGCAACCGATTTGAACTTTTCGGTCACACCGAGTTGCTGTAACTGTTCACTGCATCTCGGTGCCACCGAGTTGTTCCACTCGGTCACACCAACAGGGTCGGGCTATATATAGTTACGGGAAATTTTTTGGAAATTCCTCCGAACCCCTTCGCCCGTGCAATAGCTCGCTTTGCCTCCAAGGTCTCCGGATCGTCTCCTCATCGCCAGCCGCCTCCTGTCACTGGTCTCCGCCGCCATCAACGGAATTCAACCCCGTCATTGCCGCCGTAGCGAGTTCATCACCGAGCTAGGGTATGGACTCGATCACAGTGCTATCCTCGTCCGATTCCTAGCACATTGTGTTCTTATTGATTCTTGCCACGATTGAAACACTCCTATCCAGTCAATGCAATCCGTAGATTAGATGAGATTTGAAAATTTAGGGTTAGGTTTCCGCCGAAACCATCTTCGACCCACCGAGTTGAAAAACTCGATCCCACCGATTTGGCTTAAGCCATTGCACTAGTAACTCTCGGTCTGACCGAGAATTGCTAATCGGTGCGACCGATTTTAGGACTTTGTGAAACCCTAGCAGTCTCGGTGCCACCAAACTATGACTCGGTCCAACCGCGTTCATCAATTTAGGTTCCAAAACTGCTTCGGTATCACCGAGTTTGAAAATCGGTTGATCCGAAATGCTTTCTGTGGAAAACTAAAACTGAATTTTTGAATCATTCTTTTGCAAAAAACTCTGCATTTTGTTATGCTCATCCACTCTATCTCATCTATAACTCTTCACAGGGTCAGCAGTCAGTGTTTGCAGCATGTCTGACCAGAGTGACAGTCAGAACAGGTCAGTAGAGCAGATTGACATGAGTGAGGGCACTAGTCCCTCCAGCACTTCAGATGAAGGCAGCAGAAGAACTCCTAGAAACCTGCCTAAGGCTGCTACCAGGCAAAGGAAGAAGAGAACCTCAGACTCTGAAGATGAGGATTATAGAGCAGAAGAAGATGATGCTACTTCCAAGAAAGTAGTACTCAAAAAGGAGTATGGCTCAGCAAAGCATACAAAGCCAGGCATGAAGATTAAAAGGCCTGAAGGAAGACAACCAATGTCCAAAGCCAGAGTCTTAACTCAAATACCTGAGAAGCCTGATCCCAAAGAGCCAGCTGCTGCTGAAGGAAAGAAAAGGAAGGAAAGGGTCAAAAAGACCATGGCCAGAGTTGTTGGTCAACCTTCCATGATGGAAGAAGAAGAAGAGCTTGCTGCACCAGTACCAAAGGCACCAAAGCTTATGGGTGATGCTATTAGATCAGGGGCTGCAACATCTAAGCCCAAGGAAGCACCCAAAGCTGCCCCCAAGGCCAAGTTTGCACCAAAGAGGAATACCAGGTGTATTCCAGCTGCTGAGATGAACAAGGCCCCAGTGCCTGAGGTTGCTGAGGAGGAAGATGAAGAAGGACAAGTTCTGAGGAAGCTCAAGCCCAAGATACCAGACCACAATGATGCCCATCCTGTGGCTGAGGACATGAACATCAGAAAAGATTCAGGGTTGAGGCTATGGAGGATGGCAGATCCATATGCCACAAGGAGAAGGACTGCTGTTGATTACAGGTTCCATACAAAGGAACAGCAGGACTTCTATGAGACAATCTTGTTGGACAAGAAGCCCATATTGTGTGATATGAGGTGGGTCGACTGGACCTACATGAAGGAAAATGAAGAGCACTATCCTGGAGTGCAAGACAGTTTTGTTGCTTGTGGAGTTGCAAATTTTGTTGGGCAAAAGCTCACAAACTGAAATGATAAACTTATCATGCAATTCTACTCCACAGCACACTTCTATCCAGATGGGAGGATAGTTTGGATGTCTGAAGGTACAAGGTACCAGTCAACTGTTGAGGAGTGGGCAAAACTGATAAATGCCCCAAAGGAAAATGATGATGACCTGGATGTATATGCCAAGAAGAAAATGGGACACAATACCATGGCACATATGTACAAGGAGATCCCAGACAAAGCTCTAGAGACTTTCTCTTTTGGATCAGTCCACTTTCTTCTGTCAGGGCTGCCTACAATCAATTGGATCCTAAGGCACACACTATTGCCTAAGTCTGGTGACCATGACATGATCAGAGGGCATGCAATCGATATGTTGCATTTATTTGATGTGCCACAGAAATTCAAGGTCATGAGCCTTATAGTTGAAACCATTAAGAGGACTGCAACAGATCAGAAGAGGAGTTGTGGATATGCCCCTCAGATTCAAGAGTTGATTAACTCAAAGATGGGCACAGGCAAATATCTATTGGATAGGGAACATTTTCCTCTCTATCCAAACTTTGAGGACAATCGGGTTGTCATGAAGGAGGATGATCCATCATCATTTCAAGCTCAAGAGAAGAAGGAGAAGGCAAGGAAGGAGAAGGTTGCCAAGATGCCAACTCAAGAGGAGGCATCTGAGTATTTCTTGAAGAACAAGCAGGAGCAGCTTGGTTACTTGATAGCATCATCTCTGAGGATTGAGAAGGGATTGGCCACCCTCACTCAAAATCAGGAGAGCTTGGAAAGAATCATGGAACAAAAATTCTATGAACTAGATGTCAAAGTAACTAAAATTCAGTTAGTTGTGGAGCAGCTACAGTATGACATGCAGGAGAGGAAGGGCAATAGTACCACTAATGTATTCGCTAGAGTGCCTAGAGCTCAGAGGTCAGCTGATGTGCCCGTGCCAGACACCAGAGCCACATCATCTGCAGTAGCTACAGCTCCTACAGCTCTAGTGCAACCAGCTCCAGCACCAACTCCTCCAGCTCCCTCTACATCAACTGAAGCCTTCGTCCAAGGAGCCATCTCTACACCACCAACTGAAGATCAAGCCTGAGAGTCTATCTAGCACTGTGCATTTTCTATGAACTTTTTGGTAACTTGTTGCCAAAGGGGGAGAAAATGTATAGATCATAGGCTTCGAGAGAGAGAGAGTTGCTTTTGTTCTCTCTTGCTTTGGTGGTTCAAACCTTGTTTGCTTTTGATTGCTTGAGATACTATGCTATTTTTGTGAGACATTGATGATCATGTGTTTGATCATAAGCTACACTTATGCATGTTTGATGATATTATCTTATCTATCCTATGTGATCATTCACTTTGCTTGGTGATGAGTGCATATATTCAATCTTTATCATTTTGAGCACTCCACCAAGATGTATGTGACATGGAAGAGTAACCCATGAGCCTAATTCCTTGTGCATTTGCAGTCCAAAGCAAATTTTAAACTATGCACAAATTTAGGGGGAGCTCTTGCTTATCACATACTTCTCAAAGCGACGATGTTTTTCAATCTTATTATCATTTTTCGAAGCTTTGATCTATATGTTGTCATCAATTACCAAAAAGGGGGAGATTGAAAGTGCAACTATCCCTAGGTGGTTTTGGTAATTCATAACAACATATAGCTCATTGAGCTAATGCTATTCCAAGACTATTATTTCAGGAAAGCTCAATGAATGGCATGGCATGGATGATGAAAGTGGATCCCTCAAAATACTAAGGACAAAGGATTGGCTCAAGCTCAAAAGCTCAAGACTCTTCATTTTATATTTTAGTGATCCAAGATCACATTGAGTCTATAGGAAAAGCCAATACTATCAAGGAGGGATGAGGTGTTGCTTAATGAGCCTCTTGCTTCATGTGCTTAGTGATATGCTCCAAAACCCTCAGCTACTTTCTCACATCCACAAATGACCTAAACCCAGAGCCAAAATCGGTCACACCGATTCTTCCAACTCGGCGCCACCGATTTCAAATGTCATAGCCACTGCCACAAACCCTAAGCAAATCGGTCCTACCGATAGGGATCTCCGTCTCACCGAGCTGGGATTGTAATCTCTCTGTTTCCCTTCATAACGTTTCGGTCAAACCGAAGTGAGCGATCGGTCCCACCGAGATTGCAATGTAAACTCTCTGTTTCCCTTTTGTAATATTTCGATCTCACCGAAAAGAGCAAATCGGTCCCACCGAGTTTACCTGACCAACTCTCTGGAAAGCTTATTACCAAAATCGGTCTCACCGAGTTTGTGTAATAGGTCTTACCGAGATTACGTTATGCCCTAACCCTAACCGAATTGGTCTCACCGAGTTGCATGTCAGTCCCACCGAAAATCACTAACGGTCACTAGGTTTACTAAATCAGTCCGACCGAGTCTGTTGAATCGGTCCCACCGAGTTTGGTAAATTGTGTGTAACGGTTAGATTTTGTGTCGAGGTTATATATACCCCTCCACCTCCTCTTCATTCGTAAAGAGAGCCATCAGACTAAACCTACACTTCCAACTTACCATTTCTGAGAGAGAACCACCTACTCATGTGTTGAGGCCAAGATATTCCATTCCTACCATATGAATCTTGATCTCTAGCCTTCCCCAAGTTGCTTTCCACTCAAATCCTCTTTCCACCAGATCCAAATCCTATGAGAGAGAGTTGAGTGTTGGGGAGACTATCATTTGAAGCACAAGAGCAAGGAGTTCATCATCAACGCACCATTTGTTACTTCTTGGAGAGTGGTGTCTCCTAGATTGGCTAGGTGTCACTTGGGAGCCTCCGACAAGATTGTGGAGTTGAACCAAGGAGTTTGTAAGGGCAAGGAGATCGCCTACTTCATGAAGATCTACCGCTAGTGAGGCAAGTCCTTCGTGGGCGACGGCCATGGTGGGATAGACAAGGTTGCTTCTTCGTGGACCCTTCGTGGGTGGAGCCCTCCGTGGATTCGCACAACCGTTACTCTTCGTGGGTTGAAGTCTCCATCAACGTGGATGTACGATAGCACAGAACCACGCCAAAAACATCCGTGTCTCCAATTGCGTTTGAATCCTCCAAACCCTTCCCTTTACTTTCTTGCAAATTGCATGCTTTAATTTCCGCTGCCCATATACTCTTTGCATGCTTGCTTGATTTGTGTGATGATTGCTTGACTTGTCCTAAGATAGCTAAAATCTGTCAAACTCTAAAATTGGGAAAAGGTTAAGTTTTTAATTGGTCAAGTAGTCTAATCACCCCCCCCCCTCTATACATACTTCAAGGTCCTACAACTAGCTCGTTGAATCAAAGATGGTTAAGTTTCCTAGCCATAGACATGAGTTGTCATTCGATTAACGGGATCACATCATTAGAGAATGATGTGATTGACTTGACCCACTTTGTTAGCTTAGCACTTGATCGTTTAGTATGTTGCTATTGCTTTCTTCATGACTAATACATGTTCCTATGACTATGAGATTATGCAACTCCCGAATACCAGAGGAACACCTTGTGTGCTACCAAACGTCACAATGTAACTGGGTGATTATAAAGGTGCTCTATAGGTGTCTCCGATGGTGTTTGTTGAGTTGGCATAGATCAAGATTAGGATTTGTCACTTCGATTGTCGGAGAGGTATCTCTGGGCCCTCTCGGTAATGCACATCACTATAAGCCTTGCAAACAATGTGACTAATGAGTTAGTTATGGGATGATGCATTAAGGAACGAGTAAAGAGACTTGCTAGTAATGAGATTGAACTAGGTATTGAGATACCGAGATCGAATCTCGGGCAAGTAACATACCGATGACAAAGGGAACAACGTATGTTGTTATGCGGTTTGACCGATAAAGATCTCCGTAGAATATGTGGGAGCCAATATGAGCATCCAGGTTCCGGTATTGGTTATTGGCCGGAGACATGTATCGGTCATGTCTACATAGTTCTCGAACCCGTAGGGTCCGCACGCTTAATGTTTGGTGACGATATATATTATGAGTTATGTGATTTGATGACCGAAGTTTGTTCAGAGTCCCGGATGAGATTGGGGACATGACGAGGAGTCTCGAAATGTTCGAGACGGCAAGATCGATATATTGGAAGGCTATATTCGGACATCGGAAAGGTTCTGAGTGGTTCGGGTATTTATCAGAGTACCGGAGAGTTACGGGAATTCGCCGGGGAGTATATGGGCCTTACTGGGCTTTAAGGGAGAGAGAGAGAGAGAGAGGCAGGCAGGCCGCACGCCCCCCCCCCCAAGGCCTAGTCCGAATTGGACTAGGGGAGGGGCGGCGCCCCCTCCTTCCTTCTCTTCTCTATTCCGTTTCCTTCTCTCCTACTCCTACTACTTGGAAGGGGGGAATCCTACTCCCGGTGGGAGTAGGACTCCCCAGGGCACGCCATAGTAGAGGGCCGGCCCTCCCCCTCCTCCACTCCTTTATATATGGGGGAGGGAGGCACCCCATAGACACACAAGTTGATCATTGATCTTTAGCTGTGTGCGGTGCCCCCTCCACCATAATCCACCTCAATCATATCGTAGCAGTGCTTAGGCAAAGCCCTGCGTCGGTAGCTTCATCAACACCATCATCACACTGTCGTGCTGACTGAACTCTCCCTTGAAGCTCTACAGGATCGTGAGTTCGTGGGATGAAAGTGCGTTATGTCGACTAGAGGGGGGGTGAATAGACGATTTTTATGAATTCTTCACTGAGGAATTTTCCCTTGAGGAAATTCCTTAACGAAGAACTATTAGCAGCGGAATAAGTACTCAGAAGTAAGCATAACAGAGTGCACGCATAGTCATAATGATGAAATGAAGACTAGCACAGAGTACAGAAAGCGTGATCACAGGATAACACAAGATGAAGACAAACAGACTGAAGAAATTGAACTAAGGAAATTGAGAAAGTCTTCAGTCAAAGTCTTCAAACACAGATATGAACAAACATTCAACACAGTAATGAGGAAATGAAAGGGTTGAGGAAATAGAACCAGTAGGTTGGTGAAGACAATGATTTGGTAGACCAGTTCCAACTGCTGTCTCAGTTGTACGTCTGGTTGGAGCGGCTGAGTATTTAAACTCGAGGACACGCAGTCCCGGACACCCAGTCTCTGAGCACGCAGCTCAGGACACCCAGTCCTCACCGTATTCTCCTTGAACTAAGATCACACAGATCCCGTCCAATCACTCGTGGTAAGTCTTCAGGCGACTTCCAAACCTTCACAGACTTGGTCACTCGGCGACCCACAATTCCTCTTGGATGCTCTAGACCTTGACGCCTAACCGTCTGGAAGAAGCACAGTCTTCAAAAGTAACAAGTGTCGGATCCACGCGGGATCAATTTCTTCAGTGATGCTCAATCACTTTGGGTTCTGTAGGTGTTTGGGTTTGGGATTTTCCTCACTTGATGATTTTCGCTCAAAGTCCTCGGAGGATGGGTTGCTCTCAAATGACAATTGTCAAGTTCTCTCGGAGCAGCCAACCAGCTAGTGGTTGTAGGGGGCGGCTATTTATAGCCTAGGGAGCAGCCCGACATGATAAGACATAAATGCCCTTCAATGATATGACCGTTAGGTGGATAAGATATTTTGGGACAGCTGGCGCGCAGCACAGCAACGGTCGGAAATTTGACTCTCAAATTCCTCAGGGCTATCATGTTCCTCACTGTGTAGGTAATTTGCACTGGCGAATTCCTAACTCCTCAGTCAGAACAAATTCATCAGTGACCAGAAGAACTTCGTCTCTGTCACTGAAGAAAGTGGCTGAACTCTATGAGATTTCCAAAGGCTTCACTCGAAGGGATTGGTAGGTGTAGGATTTTGAGTTGAGCATCACATGGAAATTTTTCCTTAGTATTTCCTCGACCCCCTTTAACAGTACGGTGTTTCCTATGACTCAAGAAAGAGAAAATGAAACTACGAAAACAAAAGTCTTCACGCTTCATGTTCCTTAAATGAATATCAAGTCTTCAAGGTCACACCAATTTCTTCACTTTCAAAGTCTTCAGAAAGTCTTCAGAATATCAAAGTCTTCAGTTGAAGAACTTCATTTTTAGGGGTCGACTTTCTCTGTAAATATTAAACTCTCATAGACTTATAGACCTGTGTACACTCAAAAACGCATTAGTCCCTTAACCTATAAGTCTTCAATACACCAAAATCACTAAGGGGCACTAGATGCACTTACAATCTCCCCCTTTTTGGTGATTGATGACAACATAGGTTAAGTTTTCAACGGGGATAAATATATGAAGTGTATATACTGATTTTGAGGAATTTGATTGCAAGATATAGAAGAACTCCCCCTGAAGATGTGCATAGTGAGGAATTTGCTTTTGAGGCATTGCACATTTGAAGAGTTGAATCATGGAGATCTCCCCCTATATCTTGTAATTCATACATGCATTTGATATATAACATGAAGAACTTGAAATGCATGATGAAATATGGTGGCTGATGAGGTTCAGCATGCGTGCAATGTCATTAACGAGGAAATAAGCATGCAGAGCATAATGCAGCAAAAGTATCAGCGCACCATCGGGTTTAAGATTACAACTCGATCCAAATAAAAGTTTCAGAAGAATGAGAGTTGTAACTTAACAAAAAAATTCCCTTAAATATAGACCCGCTTGAAGACTAACTCAGATTTCTCCCCCTTTGTCATCAAATGACCAAAAGGATTGAAACTGAGGACTAACGCCCCTGAAGAATTTCAAGTCGATGGAGGAGCGCCAGCGTTGTCGGGGTTGTTTGTTGGAGCAGGGCCTGCCACAGTGTCGTCCAAATCTTCATACTCATCAGTGTCAAGCGATGAAGAATAAGAACTGGCCACCAAGGAAGGAACTTTGACCTTCTTGAATTTCTTCGGTGGAGGTGCAGACCAGTCAAAGTCTTCCTTGAGACCCATAGTCTTCAGATCAGCAGCGCTGTAGACATGAGAGAGAACAGCCCAGGTGCGGTTGAGGGTTTCATTGAGGTAGTAGTGGTTCTTCTTCACTGCATTGTGTGTTGAGGTCATGTTGTGAAGAATTGAACCAAACTGACGCTTGACCCATTTATGATTGTGATCAACCTTCTGATGAAGACTGAGGAGTAACTCACGGTCAGTCATCACCTTGGGTGCTGTGGCTTGAGGATTTTGCTTGGCTGAGGTATTGGCGGCAGAGTCATGTGTGGCAGAATTGTCATTGGTAGAGTAAGATGCAGCCTTGCGAAATTGACCATCCAATGGACGAATGCCTTCATCGATCACAGCAGCGGCCTTGCCTTTATCATCAGCGGAGGAAAATGTCCGTTTGAGGACTTCAATGGGAGGCAAGTAGCTACCGTGGTTCAGAGTGTCAGCTTTGTAATTCAGTGAAGATCTTGCCCTGATGAATCTCATAATCCAAGGAGCATAGGGCTTCAGCTCGAATGGTGACATAGCAATATTGGCCAGAGTCCTCATGAAGAAATCATGGAAGTTTATGGGAACGCCATGAATGATGTTAAAAAGCATATTCTTCATGATGCCAACGACTTCTTCATCATTTGAGTCGTGGCCTTTGATAGGACTCATTGTCTTCGTCAGAATTCGATAGACAGTCCGAGGCACATACAATAATTCCTTGACGAGGAATTTGGTTCTTGGGGCCTGCCTTGGCTTCAAAGGCTTCATAAGCACTTGCATATAGTGATTTGAAAGTTCTGGTTCGTTGTAGATACAACGAGCATCATCAACTGGAGGACTGGGTGGTAGAGCACGAAGCAATTCAGTAGCTGGTGCCTTGTAGTGAGTATTTTCAGACATCCAGTCTAATACACATGAGTTCACATCTTCAGCGTCTCCGGTGATGTGCAAAGTTGCATAAAATTGAAGAATGAGTTCTTCATTCCAGTCATAGATATCAATGCAGAAATTCAGAAGTCCTGCGTCATGAAGAACACTGAGGACTGGCTCAAAACCGGGCAGAGACTCCATGTCCACATGAGGAATATGTGCATGATCGAAGACTTTGTCTTTGTTGAAGAGCACTGAGGAATAGAAATTGGCTTGGCTGGCAGTCCAGAAACGCCTCTTCCTTATGCGAGCAAAATCATATGGATTGTAATCAGTGAAGAATACATGCTCGGCAAAGAAATCTTCAGCCTTGAACTTCTGTTTGCTTGAGAATGGATTCTTTTGCTTTGGCAGAGGGATGTCAGTGAGTTGCATCACCACCTCAGGAATCGCAAGCTCAGGTTCTTCAGGCTGAGGAATTTCTTGTTCCTCAACAGGTGTAGTCTGAGGATCAGCAGCAGCAGGTTCATCAGCACTAGTGGCTGGAATTTCTTCATGCACAGAGAGAGTGGGATGAGTTTCTTCAGAGCCCATTTAAACTGTTGGTGCAGGGGACTGAGGAATCTATTGGAGCGGGGTGAAGAGAGGAGTATTGGGGTGCTGACTTTCCCAAAAGTCATCATTCATCACAGATGTGGTGCACCCAATATCCACATCTTCATCTTCAATTTCCTCAACACCTGCCTCTTCAGCTGTGAACTGAGGCATAGGTGAGGAAATGACTAGCGTTGAAGGGATTGCGTCCACTTCAATTTCTTCATCAATCTGCTCTGACGAAGCAGCAGAATGATGTTCTTCATCAGATCCGATGGGGATCTCATAGTCTTCTCCAAAAGGAACAAGGTCCTTTGACGGCATGGAGGAGATTGGAACAGCATCAATTGGATTTTCAAGTGAGTTGGTCATTGGCTTCATTTTCTTCGTAGCCAAAGAATTTGACACAGCTGATGCCTTCCTTTTCTTCACTGCAGCTCGCTCTGCAGCCTTGGTTTTCTTCACATCAAATGCACATGGAAGAATTTGAGTTGGTGTAGGCACAGGAGGAGCTGAGGAATCTGGTTGAATTTCTTCAGGCGCAACTGGTGCAGTTGCCCTGACTTCTTCAGTTTCTTCAGGCGCACCGCTAGTGGACGCCCTGGCAATTTC
Source organism: Triticum dicoccoides (assembly GCF_002162155.2). Taxonomy (NCBI): domain Eukaryota; kingdom Viridiplantae; phylum Streptophyta; class Magnoliopsida; order Poales; family Poaceae; genus Triticum; species Triticum dicoccoides. The sequence continues at coordinate 600,862,706 of NC_041391.1, forward strand.
TTCAGCAGCTGGAATGGGATCATCAGCCCTGGAACTAGCATTTTCATTAGCAGCCTGAACTTCATCAGTGGTGCTGGCATGTTCTTCAGTCGGCTGAGCTGAGGCTTCAGCCTGAGGAATTTCATGTTGCGTTGAGGCTGCAACATTGGTGAATTTCTTCGTCAGGTTGACGAATCTGACTTTGGCCCCTTGCCAATCAGCATAATAAGCATCAAAGTTTTTGCTGAGGTCTTGAATTTCAGTCTGGACCTTGAGAAGTTCTTCAGGTGTCATTTTGACAATGTTTTTCTTCAGGAACTTCTCCTTTCTGTATTGAGCTTTCTTGGTCTCTCTTGCCTTTTCAAACTTCCATTTCTCTTCAGTGATGAAATGGGTCAGCATGTGATTTTGACCAGCGGTCAGATGAAAATCAGGCATGAGGGTGTTTGGATCCTTGTGCTAGAGATCAATATAATCGAGGATTTTCCTCGAATCCAACAGCAGTGGCACAGAAGTGCCTTTGGCTCTAGCGGCCTTCACCTGTGTGTCTCTGATGATTTCTGCGAGTTCATCATCAGAAGCTTCATCATCAGATGGCACATGGAATGCGACCTGTTTCTTCTTTGGACTAGGCCGAGGACCTCGTCCAGCTGTTGCTTTGGTCTTCAGCAGAGTTGGGCCAGATGATGAAATTGGTGCAGGTGAGGAACTTGCTGAGACACCAGAGGCAATCGAGAAACCAGCAGTCCTTTGATATGTAGTCAGATGCACAGGAGCTGAGGACTTTGTCGGAACTGCTGAGGACTTGGGAGGAGCAGGAGCAGTGTGAGGAATTTGCCGTGAGGGTGCTGCTGAGGAACTTGGCCGTGAGGGTGCTGATGGTGAAGCACTTGGCTTACGAGCAGGCTTCTTTGGCATGGATTTCCTCGGTTGGACCGAGGCCTCAGTAGCAGTAGCAGTGGCAGAATCCTCATTGAATTTCTTCACTACCTCCTTGGCCTGTCTAGCCAATTTGGCTTGGCGCTTAGCCCATTCTTCAGGAAAGTCCTCACCACGTTTGATGCTTGTGGGATCAGCTACTTGGCCAGGTGCCAATGGAGCTCTTGGGCACGGAGGATTGAGGGCGAATTTCTTCATGTACTTTGGAGTCACATATTTGTATTCCCTCCATTCCCTTGCCCATCTCCGTTCAATCTTCTGAATGCGCACCTTGCGCTGATTTTTGTTTTCCTTGCCATATTGTGCTTCATCAGGTGTGCAATAGTCAGCATAAATTTCTTCAGGGATTTCAAACGCAGTCATAACCTCAGGTTTCTTTCCTCCCTTCTGAGGCTTCTTACCGTCTGCCATATTCTTCAGTTGAGGAATTTGAACAATTGAGTTCTCTGAAGAAGTATGCAGTTTTTCTTTGAGGAACGCTGCAAATGAGTTAAGTTGATGAGAACCTAGTGATTCAGTAGCAGACATGAGTACCTGTGAACAGAGTACAGGTGCGAGAAATTTGGAGAGGTCATATGCGTTCTGAGAAGGTTTTTCGAAAAGAATAAGTTTTGAGGAATTTGACCAGATGAGCCTTGAAGAATTTCACTAAGCGATCTTTGTTTTAGGTTCCAGAGTTGTATAGATCGAGGATCCACACAATTGAGGAATCTTGAGGAAAATCATTGCTTAGAGAAACGAATCAAGATCATATGAAGTGTGTGGTGTTCGTATGTGTGAAGATTTGAGGAATAAACACCTTTGAAGATTTTCAGGAAAGCTTGAGAATCAAAGCGAGTAATAAAAGTAACTTTTAATTACCCGAAATGAAGAACACAACGAACTGAGAAGAACAGATGGGAAGTTCGTCGGGTTAGATCTTCCTTGCCCTAACTTGGCGGAGGAAGACAGCTATGGCGGCGGCGGAGTGAAGATTTCCGCGGTCGCCGTGAGTACGGCGGCGACGAGGTCGAGGCAGCGAAGCTCTTCCTCACCGGCGATGATGGAGTAGCGGTGGCGCTAGGGTTTGAGGAGCTCGAGCGGGAGAGAGAGGTCGAGCGGAGTAAATGAAGTGAGGAAGGAGACAGGGGTATTTATAGACACGGTGGAAAACTGTTCGCCCGAAGATTTAGGATGAACGTGCCCCTGCCCTTTCTCCTTCACGCGACATGTGTCACCCACGTACTGTGTAGTGGAGATCATGTACGATCTTGGGTGAATAGAATAATGCATCATGGGATGCGGAACATTTTGTGCGGCAAAACCGAAAATTTGGATAAGATTTGTTTTAAAGTTTCGTTTGCAATTTCTTCAGCTGACACGGACATAGTGAAGATTTTGAACGAGTTTCAAATAGAGCGCACATGAAGAATTTGTGAATAGATTGGGTTGAGTATAGCATAGAGGGGGAAGGGTCCGATCACATTCACTTAGCAAAAAAAACTTGAAGAAATAGCTATAAGTGAATGTTGTAGAGGACATAAACTCATATATATATATATAGCCAATGAAGAAAAACGAAGGGAGCAGTGAAGATTTTGCAAAGTTGAAGAATTTGAAAAAGTGAAGAATTTCAAAACTGAGGAAAAACTCAAATTGAAGATTTTCAACTTTTTGTGGTGGCGTGACCCACCGTATAATAATGATGATTTCAAACACCGCGTACAATTGTCGTAGGGTTCTGAGAATCAAATTCTTCATTAATTTCTTCACACTTAGAGTGTTATTCTTCATTGATTGAAGAAAAATGTTTCTTCATGTGTTGCACATCTAAGTCATCAATTCTGCATAAGTATTAGGATGTGTGTCCTTTTCAAAGAACATTCGAAGATTCTAAGATATTTAGTTCACACCGCAACTTGCTAAATCTCTTCTCATCCAAGGGCTTAGTGAAGCTATCAGCTAGTTGTTCTTCAGTCTTCACATGCTCGATGGAGATGTCGCCCTTCAACACATGATCACGAAGAAAATGATGATGAATCTGAATGTGCTTTGTCTTCGAGTGCTGAACTGGGTTGTGAGCAACCTTGATGGCACTCTCATTGTCGCAGAGGAGAGGCACATTCTTCACGTTGGCGCCATAGTCCTTGAGCATTTGCTTCATCCAAAGCAGTTGAGCACAGCAAGAGCCAGCAGCAATGTATTCAGCTTCCGCAGTAGACATTGATACGCAGTTCTGTTTCTTTGAGGACCAACAGACCAAAGATCGTCCGAGGAAATGACAAGTGTCGGAAGTTGACTTGCGGTCCACACGATCACCAGCATAGTCAGAGTCAGAATATCCAATGAGATCAAAGACAGAGCCCTTGGTGTACCATAATCCTAGTGTTGGTGTGTGAGCTAGATATCGAAGAATATGCTTCACAGCCTTATGGTGTGATTCCTTCGGTGCAGCTTGAAATCGGGCACACATGCAAACACTAAGCACTATATCTGGCCTAGATGCACATAAGTACAATAAAGAACCAATCATGGAGCGGTATACCTTGTGATCGAAGTCAATACCATTTTCATCAGTGCATAGTTGGCCATTTGTGGGCATAGGAATTTTGACGCCTTTGCAATCTTGCATGCCGAATTTCCTCAGTACATCTTTAAGGTATTTCTCCTGAGATATGAATATGCCATTGCGCTGTTGACGACTTTGAAGACCTAAGAAGAATTTCAACTCTCCCATCATAGACATTTGATATTCTTCACTCATCGTATAGGCAAATTCATCACTATAACGTTGGTCAGTACAGCCAAAGATAATATCATCAACATATATTTGGCACACAAACAGTTCACCATCATAAGATTTAGTAAAGAGAGTAGGGTCGAGTGAACTGGGTGTGAAGCCATTCTTCACAAAGAATTCCTTCAATGTATCATACCACGCCCGAGGGGCTTGCTTGAGGCCATAGAGGGCCTTATTAAGTCTGAAGACTTTTTCAGGATTCTTTGGATCTTCAAAACCTGGGGGTTGAGCAACATATACTTCTTCCTCAAGCTTACCATTGAGGAATGCACTTTTGACATCCATTTGATATAAGATGATATCATGATGGTTAGCATAAGCAAGTAATATGCGAATAGCCTCAAATCTAGCAACAGGTGCAAAAGTTTCATCGAAATCAATTCCTTCAACCTGTGTGTAGGCTTGAGCTACCAGTCGTGCCTTATTCCTCACCACAAGGCCATTTTCATCTTGCTTGTTGCGGTAGATCCACTTTGTGCCAATGATATTATGCTTGCAAGTATCTGGACATTTGACCAGTTCTCAGACATTGTTGAGCTCGAACTGATGTAATTCTTCTTGCATAGCCTGAATCCACTCCGGCTCCAGAAATGCTTCATCTACCTTAGTGGGCTCTGTGATAGAGACAAAAGCATAGTGCCCACAAAAGTTAGATAAATGTGAAGCTTTTGAGCGTGTGGGAGGACCTGGTGCTCTAATGTCATCGATGATCTTCTCCACTTGCACTTCTTTTGCAACGCGAGGATGAGCTGGTTGTCACTGAGGAGTTTGGTCAGCATTTTCTTCAGCACCATTTTCCTCAGCATTTTCTTCAGGTGTATCAGCTCGATGTTCTTCATGAACTGGAATGAATTCTTCAGCAAATTCTTCAGTAGGAATGACATCCTCAGTTGCCTTGAACTTGATAGAATCCTCAGGTGCTGGTTCATCTAACACAGAAGGTAGGTGCTCTCTTTGCGAGCCATTAGTTTCATCGAACCGCACATCTACAGTGTCAACAATCTTGTGAAGAACAATGTTGAAGACTCTGTAGGTGTGCGAGTCCTTTCCGTAACCAAGCATAAAACCTTCATGTGCTTTCGGTGCAAATTTAGAATTGTGGTGAGGATCTCTAATCCAACATTTAGCACCGAAGACTGTGAAATAACTCACATTGGGTTTCTTGTCAGTGAGGAGTTCATAGGCCGTCTTCTTGAAGAATTTGTGAAGATATACTCTGTTGATGATGTGGCACGCAGTATCAATTGCATCAATCCAAAAATGATGAGGTGTTTTGTATTCATCAAGCATAGTGCGAGCCATCTCAACAAGAGTTCTGTTCTTGCACTCCACGACGCCATTTTGCTGAGGAGTATAGGGAGCAGATAACTCATGAGTAATACCAAGTTCATCAAGATAGTCATCAAGACCGGAATTCTTGAACTCAGTTCCATTGTCACTTCTGATGTGCTTGATCTTCACACCAAAGTTGGTTGAAGCCCTCGAGGAAAAACGTTTGAAGACTTCCTGCACTTCATGTTTGTAAGTAACAATGTGTACCCATGTATATCAAGAGTAATCATCAACAATGACAAAACCATATAGAGATGCAGCATTAGTGACTGCTGAGTAATGATTAGGTCCGAAGAGGTCCATGTGAAGCAATTCGAATGGACGAGTAGTGGTCATGATAGTGTTCGCTGGATGCTTGGCCTTGGTCATTTTTCCAGCTTCACAGGCTCCGCATAAGTGATCCTTGAGGAATTTGACATTCTCAATGCCAATGACATGCTTCTTCTTCGCAAGCGTGTGCAAATTCCTCATGCCTGCGTGACCAAGTCGTCGATGCCATAGCCAGCCTTCTGAAGCTTTTGCAAGTAGACACACGGCTGGTTGTGGTCCTGTAGAGAAATCAACAATATACAAATCTCCTCTCCTAAAGCCTTCAAAGACTTTGGAATTGTCAGCTTTCATAATCACAACACAGCGATACTTGCCAAAGACAACAACCATATCAAGATCACAAAGCATTGAGAGTGACATGAGGTTGTATCCTAAGGACTCAACAAGCATGACTTTGTCCATGTGTTTATCCTTAGAGATTGCAACCTTACTAAGACCCAATACCTGACTTTTGCCTTTGTTAGCAAAGATGATGTGCTTCAGATGTGACGGTGATAAGGAAGCATCCATCAAGAGATTCTTGTCACCAGTCTTCATGTGATTTGTACATCCACTATCGAGGACCCATTCAGTGGTTTTGGGTTGATCATCCTGCAGATGAATTAGTGTAACTTACAATCTCATATGCTTCATCAGTGAAGAATATGATATCAAGTTCATCAGATGAATTTCATCAAGCGGTAAACAGATATAGTAGTAGGAGGACGTGTGAAATGAAGATTCATTTCATCATGGTTAGCCTGCGTCCTTTCAGGCATTTTTGTCAGGTCCCTAGAAAATTCTTCAGATGTTAAAGGCACGTCTGGAGACCTGACCCTGCAGAAGAGATTAGTTCTTTTTCTTCACCACCCACATCTGAAGGGGTGGCAAAGAGTTCATCACTCTGCGAGCACCATACGAGAATGGTGGCATAGAAGCCAAACCATTTCGTTTCACATAAGAGGGGTTAGGGTAAGCATATGAATAAGCAGAGAAATTCTTCGAGGACTTATGAACATAATGATTTGAAGAATAATGTGCATATTCGTAGCCCTTAGCTCTACCCTGCGAAACAGAGTTGTTAGCACGATGATAGTCATATGAGGACTTTGATCCATTTGAGGAATTTGATCCACGTGAGGAATTTGGTCCATATGAAGAGTTTGTTCTGGGGTTCCCATTCTTCACAGGTGGTGTCATGAGGACATTCACCTGAAGACTTTCAACATAACTTTTGGGAACCCAGATTTTCTTCATAGGGGAACCGTTCCTGCAGTTAGTCCCAACATATCTAGCAAATACTTCACCATTCTGATTTTTGAACAGTTTATAGTTGGAGTCAAATGACTCATCAGAAGAATGAGGAGATTCACATGTAAAGCCAGATAACATGGATGGATCAACTGGAGGTCCCTTTGCAGCAACCCATGAGGTTTTGGGGTACTGCTCAGGCTTCCAATATGTTCCATCAGCATTAAGTTTCCTCTCAAAGGCAATACCCTCTTTCCTAGGGTTTCTGTTGAGGATCTGCTTTTTGAGCACATCACAAAGAATCTGATGCCCTTTGAGGCTTTTGTACATGCATGTCGTGTACAGTTCCTTCAGCCCTGCATCGTCAGTGATACTAGCAGTGTCCTCAGATGAGGAATTAGTGATAGCAGAGGCAGGTGAAGAATTTGTAACAGTTGAAGCATTTGAACATTCAGGTGAAGAATTAGCAGATTCATGTTCAATGCACTTTAAGCATGGAGGAATAAATTCTTCCTGAGAAGCGCTGATTTGTTGGGCAAATAATGAATCGCGCTCCTTCTGAAGATCTTCATAACTCACTCTTAGATTCTCAAGATCTTGCTTTCTTTGAAGAAATTCATAAGAAAGTTTCTCATGATCAGATAAGAGAGTGTTATGATGACTTTGAAGGTTATCAAGCCTAGACTGAATTCTCTGAAGATTTTCAGTCAGGGCTTTAGTGCGATCCATTTCTTCACCCAGCATATCATCACTTTTGTCTAGCATGTTTTGAACCTTTTCAAAAGCCCTTTGTTGTTTTACAGCAATCTTTGCAAGTTTAGAGTAGCTGGGCTTGAGATTCTCATCAGATTCATTTTCACTAGATTCAGAGGAGGTGTATTTGAGTACCTTTGCACCTTTTGCCATGAAGCAATAGGTGGGAGCGTAGTCATCATCATCTTCATCGGGCTTGTCGGTGGGGTCAATTTCTTCAGTGTTGAAGATGGACTTGCTAACGAAAGCAGTAGCGAAGGCCAGACTCGCCACACCAGATTCGGATTCTTCAGACGCCTCCTCTTCCTCATTTTCCTCAGATTCAGCTTCAGAGTCCATTTCCTTGCCAATGAATGCCCGAGCCTTCTTGGAGCTGCTCTTCTTGTGAGATGAAGACTTCGAGGATTTTGATGATGAAGATTTTGACGATTTCTTCTTTTTCTTCGCATCATCAGAACTGTAATCCTTGTATTTCTTCTTCTTCAATTCCTTTTCCCACTGAGGACAATCTTGAATATAGTGACCAGGTTTCTTGCATTTGTGACATAGCCTTCTCTTATAGTCACTTGATGAGGAATCACTGCTTCTTGAGGATTTTCCAAAGCGACCACGTCTTGAGAACTTCTGGAATTTCTTCACGAGCAGTGCTAGCTCCTGGCTCAATTCTTCAGGATCACCAAGGCTACTACCAGAGTCCTCACATTCAGACTCAGACACAACCTTGGCCTTCAGGGCACGTGGTTTGCCATAACTCGAACCATAGAGATCTCTCTTTTCAGCAAGCTGGAACTCGTGAGTATTTAGCCTTTCGAGGATATCGGCAGGATCAAGAGACTTGTAGTCAGCCCGTTCTTGTATCATCAGACCCAGAGTATCAAATGAGGAATCAAGCGATCTCAGCAGTTTCTTCACTACCTCATGGTCAGTGATGTCAGTGGCACCAAGGGCTTGAAGCTCATTTGAGATGTCAGTGAGGCGATCAAAGGTTTGTTGGGCATTTTCATTGTCGAGTCTCTTGAAGCGGTTGAAGAGATTCCGAAGAACATCAACTCGAGAGTCACGCTGAGTTGAGACTCCTTCATTCACTTTGGACAGCCTATCCCAGATAAGCTTAGCAGTTTCCAAAGCACTCACTCTTCCATACTGTCCTTTACTCAGATGGCCACATATGATATTCTTCGCTTGAGAATCGAGTTTCTTGAATCTCTTCACATCGGTAGCGTTCAGTGAGGGTGAAACAGAGGGAACACCATTTTCCACAACATACCAAAGATCATTGTCAATTGCCTCGAGATGCATTCGCATCTTGTTTTTCTAGTAGGGGTAGTCCATTCCATCGAAGGTAGGACACCCAGCCGAGACCTTGATCATACCTGTGGTCGACATAACTAAAACTCCAGGTGGTTAAACCAAAATCACACAGAACAAGGGAGTACCTTGCTCTGATACCAATTGAAAGTGCGTTATGTCGACTAGAGGGGGGGTGAATAGGCGATTTTTATGAATTCTTCACTGAGGAATTTTCCCTTGAGGAAATTCCTTAGCGAAGAACTATTAGCAGCGGAATAAGTACTCAGAAGTAAGCATAACAGAGTGCATGCATAGTCATCATGATGAAATGAAGACTAGCACAGAGTACAGAAAGCGTGATCATAGGATAACACAAGATGAAGACAAACGGACTGAAGAAATTGAACTGAGGAAATTGAGAAAGTCTTCAGTCAAAGTCTTCAAACACAGATATGAACAAACATTCAACACAGTAATGAAGAAATGAAAGGGTCGAGGAAATAGAACCAGTAGGTTGGTGAAGACAGTGATTTGGTAGACCAGTTCCAACTGTTGTCTCAGTTGTACGTCTGGTTGGAGCGGCTGAGTATTTAAAATCGAGGACACGCAGTCCCAGACACCCAGTCTCTGAGCACGCAGCTCAGGACACCCAGTCCTCATCATATTCTCCTTGAACTAATATCACACAGATCCTGTCCAATCACTCGTGGTAAGTCTTCAGGCGACTTCCAAACCTTCACAGACTTGGTCACTCGGCGATCCACAATTCCTCTTGGATGCTCTAGACCTTGACGCCTAACCGTCTGGAAGAAGCACAGTCTTCAAAGGTAACAAGCGTCGGATCCACGCGGGATCAATTTCTTCAGTGATGCTCAATCACTTTGGGTTCTGTAGGTGTTTGGGTTTGGGATTTTCCTCACTTGATGATTTTCGCTCAAAGTCCTCGGAGGATGGGTTGCTCTCAAATGACAAGTGTCAAGTTCTCTCGGAGCAGCCAACCAGCTAGTGGTTGTAGGGGGCGTCTATTTATAGCCTAGGGAGCAGCCCGACATGATAAGACATAAATGCCCTTCAATGATATGACCGTTAGGTGGATAAGATATTTTGGGACAGCTGGCGCGCAGCACAGCAACGATCGGAAATTTGACTCTCAAATTCCTCAGGGCTATCATGTTCCTCACTGTGTAGGTAATTCGCACTGGCGAATTCCTAACTCCTCAGTCAGAACAAATTCATCAGTGACCAGAAGAACTTCGTCTCTGTCACTGAAGAAAGTGGCTGAACTCTATGAGATTTCCAAAGGCTTCACTCGAAGGGATTGGTAGGTGTAGGATTTTGAGTTGAGCATCACATGGAAATTTTTCCTTAGTATTTCCTCGACCCCCTTTAACAGCACGGTGTTTCCTATGACTCAAGAAAGAGAAAATGAAACTACGGAAACAAAAGTCTTCACGCTTCATGTTCCTTAAATGAATATCAAGTCTTCAAGGTCACACCAATTTCTTCACTTTCAAAGTCTTCAGAAAGTCTTCAGAATATCAAAGTCTTCAGTTGAAGAACTTCAGTTTTAGGGGTCGACTTTCTCTGTAAATATCAAACTCCTCATAGACTTATAGACCTGTGTACACTCAAAAACGCATTAGTCCCTTAACCTATAAGTCTTCAATACACCAAAATCACTAAGGGGCACTAGATGCACTTACATGGGACGTCACCGAGCTGAACATGTGCAGATCGCGGAGGTGCCGTATGTTCGGTACTAGGATCAGTCGATCGTGAAGATGTATGACTACATCAACCACGTTGTCATAACGCTTCCGCTTACGGTCTATGAGGGTATGTGGACGACACTCTCCCCTCTTGTTGCTATGCATCACCATGATCTTGCATGCACGTAGGATTTTTTTTGAAATTACTATGTTCCCCAACAGTGGCATCCAAGCCAGGTTTATGCGTAGATGTTATATGCACGAGTAGAACACAAGTGAGTTATGGGCGATACTAGTCATACTGCTTACCAGCATGTCATACTTTGATTCGGCGGTATTGTTGGATGAAGTGGTCTAGATCGACATTACACGTACGCTTACGCGAGACTGGTTCTACCGACGTGCTTCGCACACAGGTGGCTGGCGGGTGTCAGTTTCTCCAACTTTAGTTGAAACGAGTGTGGCTACGCCCGGTCCTTGTTGAAGGTTAAAACAACACTAACTTGACGAAATATCGTTGTGGTTTTGATGCGTAGGTAAGAACGGTTCTTGCTCAGCCCGTAGTAGCCACCTAAAACTTGCAACAACAAAGTAGAGGACGTCTAACTTGTTTTTGCAGGGCATGTTGTGATGTGATATGGTCAAGACATGATGCTATATTTTATTGTATGAGATGATCATGTTTTGTAACGAAGTTATCGGCAACTAGCAGGAGCCATATGGTTGTCGCTTTATTGTATGCAATGCAATCGCCCTATAATTGCTTTACTTTACCACTAAGCGGTAGTGATAGTCGTAGTAGCAATAGTTGGAGAGACGAGAACGATGCTTCGATGGAGATCAAGGTGTCAAGCCGGTGAAGATGGTGATCATGACGGTGCTTTGGAGATGGAGATCAAAGGCACAAGATGACGATGGCCATATCATATCACTTATTTTTGATTGCATGTGATGTTTATCCTTTATGCATCTTATTCTGCTTTGATTGACGGTAGCATTATAAGATCATCTCTCACTAAATTTCAAGGTACAACTGTTCTCCCCCTGAGTATGCACTGCTGCCAAAGTTCGTCGTGCCGAGACACCACATGATGATCGGGTGTGATAAGCTCTACGTTCACATACAACGGGTGCAAGCCAGTTTTGCACACGCAGAAATACTCGGGTTAAACTTGATGAGCCTAGCATATGCAGATATGGCCTCGGAACACTGGAGACCGAAAGGTCGAGCGTGAATCATATAGTAGATATGATCAACATAGTGATGTTCACCATTGAAAACTACTCCATCTCATGTGATGATCGGACATGGTTTAGTTGATTTGGATCACGTGATCACTTAGATGACTAGAGGGATCTATCTAAGTGGGAGTTCTTAAGTAATATGATTAATTGAACTTTAATTTGTCATGAACTTAGTCCTGATAGTATTTTGCAAATTATGTTGTAGATCAATAGCTCGCGTTGTTGCTTCCCTGTGTTTTTTATGTGTTCCTAGAGAAAACTAAGTTGAAAGATGATAGTAGCAATGATGCGGACTGGGTCCGTGATCTGAGGTTTATCCTCATTGCTGCACAGAAGAATTATGTCCTTGATGCACCGCTAGGTGACAGACCTATTACAGGAGCAAATGCACACGTTAGGAATGTTTGGCTAGCTCAATATGATGACTACTTGATAGTTTAGTGCACCATGCTTAACGGCTTAGAATCGGGACTTCAAAGACATTTTGAACATGATGGACCATATGAGATGTTCCAGGAATTGGAGTTAATATTTCAAGAAAATACTCGAGTTGAGAGATATGAAGTCACCAACAAGTTCTATAGCTAAAAGATGGAGGAGAATAGCTCAAACAGTGAGCGTGTGCTTAGATTGTCTGGGTACTACAATCGCTTAAATTAAGTGGGTGTTAATCTTCCAGATAAGATAGTGATTGACAGAGTTCTCTAGTCACCATCACCAAGTTAGTAGAACTTCGTGATGAACTATAGTATGCAAGGGATGACGAAAACGATTCCCGAGCTTTTCATGATGATGAAATTGATGAAGGTAGAAATCAAGAAAGAGCATCAAGTGTTGATGATTAACAAGACCACTAGTTTCAAGAAAAGGGCAGAGGGAAAGAAAGGGAACTTCATGTAGAATGGGAAGCAAGTTGTCACTTCCATGAATAAGCCCAAAGCTAGACTAAAGCCTGAAACTGAGTGCTTCTACTGCAAAGAAAATGGTCACAGGAAGAGGAAATGCCCTGAATATTTGGTGGATAAGAAGGATGGCAAAGTGAACAAGGGTATATTTGATATACAGGTTATTGATGTGTACCTTACTAGTGTTTATAGTAGCCCCTGGGTATTTGATACTTGTTCGGTTGCTAAAAATTAGTAACTCAAAATAGGAGTTACAAAATAAATAGAGACTAGTTGAGGGTGAAGTGACGATGTATGTTGGAAGTGGTTCCAAGATTGATATGATCATCATCGCACACTCCCTATATTTTCGGGATTAGTGTTAAACCTAAATAAATGTTATTTGGCGTTTGCGTTGAGCATGAATATGATTTGATCATGTTTATTGCAATATGGTTATTCATTTAAAGTCAGAGAATAATTGTTGTTCTGTTTACATGAATAAAACCTTCGATGGTCATACGCCGAATGAAAATAGTTTGTTGGATCTCGATCATAGTGATACACATATTCATAATACTGATGCCAAAAGATGCAAAGTTGATAATGATAGTGCAACCTATTTGTGGCACTGCCGTTTGGGTCATAGCGGTGTAAAGCGCATGAAGAAACTCCATAAATATGGATTTTTGGAATCACTTGGTTATGAATCATTTAATGCTTGTGAACCGTGCCTTTTGGGCAAGATGACTAAAACTCCATTCTCCAGAACAATGGAACGAGCTACTGACTTGTTGGAAATAATACATACCGATGTATGTGGTCCAATGAGTGTTGATGCTCGGGGCGGGCATCATTATTTTCTGACCTTCATAGACGATTTGACCAGATATGAGTATATCTACTTAATGAAGCACAAGTATGAAACATTTGAAAAGTTCAAAGAATTTCAGAGTGAAGTGGAGAATCATCGTAATAAGAAAATAAAGTTTCTAGCATCTGATCGTAGGAGAATATTGAAAGTGCGTTAAGTCGACTAGAGGGGGGGTGAATAGGCGATTTTTATGAATTCTTCACTGAGGAATTTGCCGGTGAGGAAATTCCTTAGCGAAGAACTATTAGCAGCGGAATAAGTACTCAGAAGTAAGCATAACAGAATACAAGCATGGTCATCATGATGAAATGAAGACTAGCACAGAGTACAGAATGCGTAATCACAGGATAGCACAAGATGAAGACAAACAGACTGAAGAAATTGAACTGAGGAAATTGAGAAAGTCTTCAGTCAAATTCTTCAAACACAGATATGAACAAACGCTCAACATAGTAATGAGGAAATGAAAGGGTTGAGGAAATAGAACCAGTTAGGTTGGTGAAGACACTGATTTGGTAGACCAGTTCCAACTGTTGTCTCAGTTGTACGTCTGGTTGGAGCGGCTGAGTATTTAAACTCGAGGACACACAGTCCCGGACACCCAGTCGCTGAGCACGCAGCTTAGGACACCCAGTCTCACCGTATTCTCCTTGAACTAAGATCACACAGATCTTGTCCAATCACTCGTGGTAAGTCTTCAGGCGACTTCCAAACCTTCACAGACTTGGTCACTCGGCGATCCACAATTCCTCTTGGATACTCTAGACCTTGACGCCTAACCGTCTGGAAGAAGCACAGTCTTCAAAGGTAACAAGCGTCGGATCCACGCAGGATCAATTTCTTCAGTGATGCTCAATCACTTTGGGTTTGTAGGGGTTTGGTTTTGGGTTTTCCTCACTCGATGATTTTCGCTCAAAGTCCTCGGAGGATGGGTTGCTCTCAAATGACAAGTGTCAAGTTCTCTCGGAGCAGCCAACCAGCTAGTGGTTGTAGGGGGCGGCTATTTATAGCCTAGGGAGCAGCCCGACATGATAAGACATAAATGCCCCTCAATGATATGACCATTAGGTGGATAAGATATTTTGGGACAGCTGGCGCGCAGCACAGCAACGGTCGGAAATTTGACTCTCAAATTCCTCAGGGCTATCATGTTCCTCACTATGTAGGTAATTCGCACTGACGAATTCCTAACTCCTCAGTCAGAACAAATTCATCAGCGACCAGAAGAACTTCGTCTCTGTCACTTAAGAAGGTGACTGAACTGTATGAGATTTCCAAAGGCTTCACTCGAAGGGATTGGTAGGTGTAGGATTTTGAGTTGAGCATCACATGGAAATTTTTCCTTAGTATTTCCTCGACCCCCTTTAACAGTACAGTGTTTCCTATGACTCAAGAAAGGGAAAATGAAACTATGAAAACAAAAGTCTTCACGCTTCATGTTCCACAAATGAATACCAGGTCTTCAAGGTCACACCAATTTCTTCACTTTCAAAGTCTTCAGAAATTCTTCATAATATCAAAGTCTTCAGTTGAAGAACTTCATTTTTAGGGGTCGACTTTCTCTGTAAATATCAAACTCCTCATAGACTTATAGACCTGTGTACACTCACAAACGCATTAGTCCCTTAACCTATAAGTCTTCAATACACCAAAATCACTAAGGGGCACTAGATGCACTTACAATCTCCCCCTTTTTGGTGATTGATGACAACATAGGTTAAGTTTTCAACGGGGATAAACATATGAAGTGTATACACTGATATTGAGGAATTTGATTGCAAGATATAGAAGAACTCCCCCTAAAGATGTGCATAGTGAGGAATTTGCTTTTGAGGCAATGCACATTTGAAGAGTTGAATCATGGAGATCTCCCCCTATATGTTGTAATTCATACACGCATTTGATATATAATATGAAGAATTTGAAATGCATGATGAAATATGGTGCCTGATGAGATTCAGCATACGTGCAATGTCATTAACGAGGAATAAGCATGCAAAGCATAATGCAACAAAAGTATCAGCGCACCATCGGGTTTAAGATTACAACTCGATCCAAATAAAAGTTTCAGAAGAATGAGAGTTGTAACTTAAAAAAATGCCCTTAATATAGACCCGCTTGAAGACTAACTCAGATTTCTCCCCCTTTGTCATCAAATGACCAAAAGGATTGAAACTGAGGACTAACGCCCCTGAAGAATTTCAAGTCGATGGAGGAGCGCCAGCGTTGTAGGGGTTGTTTGTTGTAGCAGGGCCTGCCGTAGTGTCATCCAAATCTTCAGACTCATCAGTGTCACGCGATGAATTATAAGAGCTGGCCACCAGTGGAGGAATTTTGACCCTCTTGAATTTCTTCGGAGGAGGTGCAGACCAGTCAAATTCTTCCTTGAGACCCATAGTCTTCAGTTCTTCAGCGCTATAGACATGAGTGAGGACAGCCCAGGTGCGGTTGAAGGTTTCATGAAGGTAGTATTGGTTCTTCTTCACTGCATTGTGTGTTGAGGTCATATTGTGAAGAAGTGCACCAAACTGACGCTTTACCCATTTGTGATTGCGATCAACCTTCTGATGAAGACTGAGGAGTAACTCACGGTCAGTCATCACCCTGGGTGCTGTGGCTTGAGGATTTTGCTTGGCTGAGGTATTTGCGGCAGAGTCATGTGTGGCAGAATCGTCATTGGTAGAGTAAGATGCAGCCTTGCGAAATTGACCATCCAATGGACGAATGCCTTCATCGATCACGGCAGCGGCCTTGCCTTTATCATCAGCTGATGAAACTGTCCGTTTGAGGACTTCAATGGGAGGCAAGTAGCTACCGTGGTTCAGAGTGTCAGCTTTGTAATTCAGTGAAGATCTTGCCCTGATGAATCTCATAATCCAAGGAGCATAGGGCTTCATCTCGAATGGTGACATAGCAGTATTGGCCAGAGTCCTCATGAAGAAATCATGGAAGTTGACGGGAACGCCATGAATGATGTTGAAAAGCATATTCTTCATGATGCCAACGACTTCTTCATCATTTGAGTCGTGGCCTTTGATGGGACTCATTGTCTTCGTCAGAATTTGATAGACAGTCCGAGGCACATAGAGTAATTCCTTGATGAGGAATTTGGTTCGTGGGGCCTGCCTTGGCTTCAAAGGCTTCATCAGCACTTGCATATAGTGATTTGAAAGTTCTGGTTCATTGTAGATACAACGAGCACCATCAAGTGGAGGACTGAGTGGTAGAGCACGAAGCAATTCAGTTGCTAGTGCCTTGTAGTGAGTATTTTCAGACATCCAGTCTAATACCCATGAGTTCACGTCTTCAGCATCTCCGGTGATGTGCAGAGTTGCATAGAATTGAAGAATGAGTTCTTGATTCCAGTCACAGATATCAATGCAGAAATTCAGAAGTCCTGCGTCGTGAAGAACACTGAGGACTGGCTCAAAGCCGGGCAGAGACTCCATGTCCACATGAGGAATATGTGCATGATCGAAGACTTTGTCTTTGTTGAAGAGCACCGAGGAATAGAAATTGGCTTGGCTGGCAGTCCAGAAACGCCTCTTCCTTATGCGAGCAGAATCATATGGATTATAGTCAGTGAAGAATACGTGCTCGGCAAAGAAATCTTCAGCTTTGAACTTCTGTTTGCTTGAGAACGGATTCTTTGGCTTTGGCAGAGGGGTGTCAGTGAGTTGCATCACCACCTCAGGAATCGCGAGCTCAGGTTCTTCAGGTTGAGGAATTTCTTGTTCCTCAACAGGTGTAGTCTGAGGATCAGCAGCAGCAGGTTTATCAGCACTAGTGGCTGGAATTTCTTCATGGACAGATGAAGTGGGATGAGTTTCTTCAGAGCCCATTTGAACAGTTGGAGCAGGGGACTGAGGTATCTGTTGGATTGGGGTGAAGAGTGGAGAATTTGGAGGCTGACTTTCCCAAAAGTCATCGTTCATCACTGGCGTTGTGCTTCCAATATCCACATCTTCTTCAAGTTCCTCAACACCGGCCTCTTCAGCTGTGAACTGAGGCATAGGCGAGGAAATGATTGGGGTTGAAGGGATTGCTTCCACTTCAATTTCTTCATCAATCTGCTCTAACGAAGCAGCAAAATGATTTTCTTCATCAGATCCGCTTGGGATCTCATAGTCTTCTCCAAAAGGAACAAGGTCCTTTGATGGCATGGAGGAAATCGGAACAACATCAATTGGATTTTCGAGTGAGCTGGTCATTGGCTTCATTTTCTTTGCAGCCGAAGAGTTTGACGCAGCTGATGCCTTCCTTTTCTTCACTGCAGCTCGCTCTGCAGCCTTGGTCTTCTTCACATCAGAGGCAGATGGAAGAATTGGAGTTGGTGTTGGCGCAGGAGGAGCTGAGGAATCTGAATGAATTTCCTCAGGCGCAACTGATGCAGTTGCCCTGACTTGTTCAGTTTCTTCAGGCGCACCACTAGTGGATGCCCTGGCAATTTCTTCAGCGGTTGGAATGGGATCATCAGCCCTGGAACTGGCATTTTCATCAGCAGCCTGAACTTCATCAGCAGTGCTGGCATGTTCTTCAGTCGGCTGAGCTGAGGCTCCAGCCTGAGGAATTTCATGTTGCGTTGGGGCAGCAACATTGGTGAATTTCTTCGTCAGGTTGACGAATCTGACTTTGGCCCCTTGCCAATCAGCATAATAAGCATCGAAGTTTTTGTTGAGGTCTTGAATTTCAGTCTGGACCTTGAGAAGTTCCTCAGGTGTCATTCTGACAACGTTTTTCTTCAGGAACTTCTCCTTTCTGTATTGAGCTTTCTTGATCTCTCTTGCCTTTTCAAACTTCCATTTCTCTTCAGTGATGAAATGGGTCAACATATGACTTTGTCCAGGGGTCAGATGAAAATCAGGCATTGGGGTGTTTGGATCCTTGTGCCAGAGATCAATATAATCGAGGATTTTCCTCGGATCCAACAGCAGTGGCACAGATGTGCCTTTGGCTCTAGCGGCCTTCACCTGTCTATCTCTGATGATTTCTGCAAGTTCATCATCAGAAGCTTCATCATCAGAAGGCACATGGAATGCGACCTGTTTCTTCTTTGGACTAGGCCGAGGACCTCATCCAGCTGTTGCTTTGGTCTTTAACAGTGTGGGGCCTGATGAGGAAATTGGTGCAGCTGAGGAACTTGCTGAGACACCAGAGGCAATCGAGAAACCAGCAGTCCTTTGACATGTAGCCAGATGGCACAGGAGCTGAGGATTTTGAAGGAGCTGTAGCAGTGTGAGGAATTTGCCGTGAGGGCACTGTTGGTGAAGCACTTGGCTTACGAGCAGGCTTCTTTGGCATGGATTTCCTCGGTTTGACCGAGGCCTCAGTAGCAGTAGCAGTGGCAGAATCCTCATTGAATTTCTTCACTGCCTCCTTGGCTTGTCTTGCCAATTTAGCTTGGCGCTTAGCCCATTCTTCAGGAAAGTCCTCACCACGTTTGATGCTTGTGGGGTCAGCTACTTGGCCAGGTGCCAATGGAGCTCTTGGGCATGGAGGATTGAGGGCGAATTTCTTCGTGTACTTTGGAGTCACATATCTGTATTCCCTCCATTCCCTTGCCCATCTCCGTTCAATCTTCTGAATGCGCACCTTGCGCTGATTTTTGTTTTCTTTGCCAAATTTTGCTTCATCAGGTGTGCAATAGTCAGCATAAATTTCCTCAGGGATTTCAAACGCAATCATAACCTCAAGTTTCTTTCCTCCTTTCTGCGGCTTCTTACCGTCTGCCATATTCTTCAGTTGAGGAATTTGAACAATTGAGTTCTCTGAAGAAGTATGCAGTTTTTCTTCGAGGAACGCTGCAAATGAGTTAAGTTGATGAGAACCTAGTGATTCAGCAGCAGACATGAGTACCTGTGAACAGAGTACAGGTGCGAGGAATTCAGAGAGGTCATATGCATTCTGAGAAGGTTTTTCGAAAAGAACAAGTTTTGAGGAATTTGACCAGATGAGCCTTGAGGAATTTCACTAAGCGTTCTTGTCTTAGGTTCCAGAGTTGTACAGATCGAAGATCCACACAATTAGGGAATCTTGAAGAAAATGATTGCTTAGAGAAACAGTTCAAGATCATATGATGTGAGGTGTTCATATGTGCGAAGATTTGAAGAATAAACACCTTTGAAGATTTTGTAGTGTAAAATTTGGATCAACGAGGGTAGTAAAAGTAACTTTTAATTACCCTCAATGAAGAACACGACGAACTGGGTGTTGTAGATGTGAAGCTCGTCTGTTCAGATCTTCCACGCCCTAACTTGGCAGAGGAAGACAGCTACGGCGGCGGCGGAGTGAAGATTTCCGCGGTCGGCGTGAGTACGACAGCAACGAGGTCGAGGCAGCGAAGCTCTTCCTCACCGGTGACGATGGAGTAGCGGCGGTGCTAGGGTTTGAGGAGCTCGAGCGGGAGAGAGTGGTCGAGTGGAGTAAACGAAGTGAGGATGGAGAGAGGGGTATTTATAGAGGCAGTGAAAAACTGTTTGCCCGAAGATTTAGGACGAACGTGCCCCTGATCATTCTCCTTCTCACGACATGTGTCACCCACGTACTGTGTAGTGGAGATCGTCTACGATCGTGGGTGAGTAAAATAGTGCATCATGGGATGCGGAACGGTTTGAGCGGCAAAACCAAAAGTTTGGATAAGATTTGTTTTAAAGTTTCATTCGCAATTTCTTCAGCTGACAAGGACACAGTGAAGATTTTGAACGAGTTCCAAATAGAACGCACATGAAGAATTTGTGAATAGATTGGGTTGAGTATAGCATAGAGGGGGAAGGGTCCGATCACATTCACTTAGCACAAAAAGCAACTTGAAGAAATAGCTATAAGTGAATGTTGTATAGGACATAAATGCATATATATATAGCCAATGACGAAGAACGAAGGAAACAGTGAAGATTTTGCAAAGTTGAAGAATTTGAAAAACTGAAGAATTTCAAAACTGAGGAAAACACAAATTGAAGATTTTCAACTTTTTGTGGTGGCGTGACCCACCGTATAAGAATGATGATTTCAGACACCGCGTACAATTGTCGTAGGGTTCTGAGAATCAAATTCTTCATTAATTTCTTCACACTTAGAGTGTTATTCTTCATTGATTGAAGAAAAACGTTTCTTCATGTGTTGCACATCTAAGTCATCAATTTTGCATAAGTGTTAGGATGTGTGTCCTTTTCAAAGAACATTCGAAGATTCTAAGATATTTAGCTCACACCGCAACTTGCTAAATCTCTTCTCATCCAAGGGCTTAGTGAAGATATCAGCTAGCTGTTCTTCAGTCTTCACGTGCTCGATGGAGATGTCGCCCTTCAACACATGATCACGAAGAAAATGATGACGAATCTGAATGTGTTTTGTCTTCGAGTGCTGAACTGGGTTGTGATCAATCTTGATGGCACTCTCATTGTCGCAGAGGAGAGGCACATTCTTCACGTTGACGCCATAGTCCTTGAGTGTTTGCTTCATCCAAAGCAGTTGAGCACAACACGAGCCAGCAGCAATGTATTCAGCATCCGCAGTGGACAGTGATACGTAGTTCTGTTTCTTCGAGGACCAACAGACCAAAGATCGTCCGAGGAAATGACAAGTGCCAAAAGTTGACTTGCGGTCCACACGATCACCAGCATAGTCAGAGTCAGAATATCCAATGAGATCAAAAGCAGAGCCCTTGGGGTACCATAATCCTAGTGTTGGTGTGTGAGCTAGATATCGAAGAATATGCTTCACAGCCTTATGGTGTGATCCCTTCGGTGCAGCTTGAAATCGGGCACACATGCAAACACTAAGCATTATATCTGGCCTAGATGCACATAAGTACAATAAAGAACCAATCATGGAGCGGTATACCTTGTGATCGAATACAATACCATTTTCATCAGTGCATAGTTGGCCATTTGTGGGCATAGGAATTTTGATGCCTTTGCAATCTTGCATGCCGAATTTCCTTAGTACATCTTTGAGGTATTTCTCCTGAGATATGAATATGCCATTGCGTTGTTGACGAATTTGAAGACCTAAGAAGAATTTCAACTCTCCCATCATAGACATTTGATATTCTTCACTCATCATATAGGCAAATTCATCACTATAACGTTGGTCAGTACAGCCAAAGATAATATCATCAACATATATTTGGCACACAAACAGTTCACCATCATAAGATTTAGTAAAGAGAGTAGGGTCGAGTGAAGCGGGTGTGAAGCCATTCTTCACGAAGAATTCCTTCAATGTATCATACCACGCCCGAGGGGCTTGCTTGAGGCCATAGAGGGCCTTATTAAGTCTGAAGACTTTTTCAGGATTCTTTGGATCTTCAAAACCTGGGGGTTGAGCAACATATACTTCTTCCTCAAGCTTACCATTGAGGAATGCACTTTTCACATCCATTTGATATAAGATGATATCATGATGGTTAGCATAAGCAAGTAATATGTGAATAGCCTCAAGTCTAGCAACAGGTGCAAAAGTTTCATCGAAATCAATTCCTTCAACCTGTGTGTAGGCTTGAGCTACCAGTCGTGCCTTATTCCTCACCACAAGGCCATTTTCATCTTGCTTGTTGTGGTAGATCCACTTTGTGCCAATGATATTATGCTTGCAAGGATCTAGACGTTTGACCAGTTCCCAGACATTGTTGAGCTTGAACTAATGTAATTCTTCTTGCATAGCCTGAATCCACTCCGGCTCCAGAAATGCTTCATCTACCTTAGTGGGCTCTGTGATAGAGACAAAAGCATAGTGCCCACAAAAGTTAGATAAATGTGAAGCTTTTGAGCGTGTGAGAGGACCTGGTGCTCTAATGTCATCGATGATCTTCTCCACTTGCACTTCTTTTGCAATGCGAGGATGAGCTGGTTGTCGGTGAGGAGTTTGGTCAGCATTTTCTTCAGCACCATTTTCCTCAGCATTTTCTTCAGGTGTATCAGCTCGATGTTCTTCATGAACTGGAATGAATTCTTCAGCAAATTCTTCAGTAGGAATGACATCCTCAGTTGCCTTGAACTTGATAGAATCCTCAGGTGCTGGTTCATCTAACACAGAAGGTAGGTGCTCTCTTTGCGAGCCATTAGTTTCATCGAACCGCACATCTACAGTGTCAACAATCTTGTGAAGAACAATGTTGAAGACTCTGTAGGTGTGCGAGTCCTTTCTGTAACCAAGCAGAAAAACTTCATGTGCTTTCGGTGCAAATTTAGAATTGTGGTGAGGATCTCTAATCCAACATTTAGCACCGAAGACTTTGAAATAACTCACATTGGGTTTCTTGTCAGTGAGGAGTTCATAGGCCGTCTTCTTGAAGAATTTGTGAAGATATACTCTGTTGATGATGTGGCACGCAGTATCAATTGCATCAATCCAAAAACGATGAGGTGTTTTGTATTCATCAAGCATAGTGCGAGCCATCTCAACAAGAGTTCTATTCTTGCGCTCCACGACGCCATTTTGCTGAGGAGTATAGGGAGCAGATAACTCATGAGTAATACCAAGTTCATCAAGATAGTCATCAAGACCGGAATTCTTGAACTCAGTTCCATTGTCACTTCTGATGTGCTTGATCTTCACACCAAAGTTGGTTGAAGCCCTCGAGGAAAAACGTTTGAAGACTTCCTGCACTTCATGTTTGTAAGTAACAATGTGTACCCATGTATATCGAGAGTAATCATCAACAATGACAAAACCATATAGAGATGCAGCATTAGTGACTGCTGAGTAATGATTAGGTCCGAAGAGGTCCATGTGAAGCAATTCGAATGGACGAGTAGTGGTCATGATAGTCTTCGCTGGATGCTTGGTCTTGGTCATTTTTCCAGCTTCACAGGCTCCGCATAAGTGATCCTTGAGGAATTTGACATTCTCAATGCCAATGACATGCTTCTTCTTCGCAAGCGTGTGCAAATTCCTCATGCCTGCGTGACCAAGTCGTCGATGCCATAGCCAGCCTTCTGAAGCTTTTGCAAGTAGACACACGGCTGGTTGTGGTCCTGTAGAGAAATCAACAATATACAAATCTCCTCTCCTAAAGCCTTCAAAGACTTTGGAATTGTCAGCTTCCATAATCACAACACAGCGATACTTGCCAAAGACAACAACCATATCAAGATCACAAAGCATTGAGAGTGACATGAGGTTGTATCCTAAGGACTCAACAAGCATGACTTTGTCCATGTGTTTATCCTTAGAGATCGCAACCTTACTAAGACCCAATACCTGACTTTTGCCTTTGTCAGCAAAGATGATGTGCTTCAGATGTGATGGTGATAAGGAAGCATCCATCAAAAGATTCTTGTCACCAGTCATGTGATTTGTACATCCACTATCGAGGACCCATTCAGTGGCTTTGGGTTGATCATCCTGCAGATGAATTAGTGTAACTTACAATCTCATATGCTTCATCATGAAGAATATGATATCAAGTTCATCAGATGAATTTCATCAAGCAGTAAACAGATATAGCAGTAGGAGGACGTGTGAAAGTTTATTTCATCATGATTCGCCTGCGTCCTTTCAGGCAATTTTGTCAGGTCCCCAGCAAATTCTTCAGACGTTAAGGCACGTCTGGAGACCTGACCCTGCAGAAGAGATTAGTTCTTTTTCTTCACCACCCACATCTGAAGGGGTGGCAAAGAATTCATCACTCTGCGAGCACCATACGAGAATGGTGGCATAGAAGCCAAACCATTTCGTTTCACATAAGATGGGTTAGGGTAAGCATATGAATAAGCAGAGAAATTCTTCGAGGACTTATGAACATAATGGTTTGAAGAATAATGTGCATATTCATAGCCCTTAGCTCTACCCTGCGAAACAGAGTTGTTAGCATGATGATAGTCATATGAGGACTTTGATCCATTTGAGGAATTTGATCCACGTGAGGAATTTTGTCCGTATGAGGACTTGGATCCATATGAAGAATTTGGTCCATATGAAGAGTTTGATCTGGGGTTCCTGTTCTTCACAGGTGGTGTCATGAGGACATTTACCTGAAGACTTTCAACATAACTTTTAGGAACCTAGATTTTCTTCATAGGGGAATCGTTCCTGCAGTTAGTCCCAACATATCTAGCAAATACTTCACCATTCTGATTTTTGAACAGTTTATAGTTGGAGTCAAATGACTCATCAGAAGAATGAGGAGATTCACATGTAAAGCCAGATAAGTTGGATGGATCAACTGGAGGTCCCTTTGCAGCAACCCATGAGGTTTTGGGGTACTGCTCAGGCTTCCAATATGTTCCATCAGCATTGAGTTTCCTCTCAAAGGCAATACCCTCTTTCCTAGGGTTTCTATTGAGGATCTGCTTTTTAAGCACATCACAAAGAGTCTGATGCCCTTTGAGGCTTTTGTACATGCCTGTCATGTACAATTCCTTCAGCCCTGCATCGTCAGTGATACTAGCAATGTCCTCAGATGAGGAATTAGTGATAGCAGAGGCAGGTGAAGAATTTGTAACAGTTGAAGCATTTGAACATTCAAGTGAAGAATTAGCAGATTCACGTTCAATGCGCTTTAAGCATGGAGGAACAAATTCTTCCTGAGGAGCGCTAATTTGTTGAGCTAGTAATGAATCGCGCTCCTTCTGAAGATCTTCATAACTCACTCTTAGCTTCTCAAGATCTTGCTTTCTTTAAAGAAATTCTTAAGAAAGTTTCTCATGATCAGATAAGAGAGTGTTATGATGACTTTGAAGGTTATCAAACCTAGACTGAAGTCTCTGAAGATTTTCAGTCAGGGCTTTAGTGCGATCCATTTCTTCACCCAACATATTATCACTTTTATCTAGCATGTTTTGAACCTTTTCCAAGGCATGTTGTTGTTTGGTGGCAATGCAAACAAGTTTGGTATAGCTAGGTTCAATATCATCATCAGATTCACAGTCACTAAATTCAGATGAGGAACATTCGGTTACCTCGACACCCTTTGCCATGAGACATGATGCAGAAGATGATGATTCTGGTTCGAAAGTCATTGTTTTGAGAGATTACTTGAAGTCCTCAAACCAAGGATCATGACGGGTTCGATGACCTTCATAGACGTTGGAGATTCGGTCCCAGATAAGCTTTGCATTGCAAAGATGCATAATGTGCCTGAATTGATCTCTAGATAGGCAGGAACAGATGATATCCTTCGCCATGAAGTCAAGTCGAGTGTATTTGTGAATATCATCTGCGTTCGCCGTCTTGCATAGATCAGTAAGACCAATTTCAGTGACGGTCCACAGCTCGCTGTTCATTGCCATGAGGCGCTTCCTCATCATGGCCTTCCATTTGGGATAATCATGACCGTCCAAGATAGGGCATGTCACTTTCTTCATACCTGCGGTCGACATAACTAAAACTCTAGGCAATTAAACCAAAATCACACAGAACAAGGGAGTACCTTGCTCTGATACCAATTGAAAGTGCGTTAAGTCGACTAGAGGGGGGGTGAATAGGCGATTTTTATGAATTCTTCACTGAGAAATTTGCCGGTGAGGAAATTCCTTAGCGAAGAACTATTAACAGCGGAATAAGTACTCAGAAGTAAGCATAACAGAATACAAGCATGGTCATCATGATGAAATGAAGACTAGCACAGAGTACAGAATGCGTAATCACATGATAGCACAAGATGAAGACAAACAGACTAAAGAAATTGAACTGAGGAAATTGAGAAAGTCTTCAGTCAAAGTCTTCAAACACAGATATGAATAAACACTCAACACAGTAATGAGGAAATGAAAGGGTTGAGGAAATAGAACCAGTTAGGTTGGTGAAGACACTGATTTGGTAGACCAGTTCCAACTGTTGTCTCAGTTGTACGTCTGGTTGGAGCGGCTGAGTATTTAAACTCGAGGACACACAGTCCCGGACACCCAGTCGCTGAGCACGCAGCTCAGGACACCCAGTCCTCACCGTATTCTCCTTGAACTAAGATCACACAGATCTTGTCCAATCACTCGTGGTAAGTCTTCAGGCGACTTCCAAACCTTCACAGACTTGGTCACTCGGCGATCCACAATTCCTCTTGGATGCTCTAGACCTTGACGCCTAACCGTCTGAAAGAAGCACAGTCTTCAAAGGTAACAAGCGTCGGATCCACGCAGGATCAATTTCTTCAGTGATGCTCAATCACTTTGGGTTTGTAGGGGTTTGGTTTTGGGTTTTCCTCACTCGATGATTTTCACTCAAAGTCCTCGGAGGATGGGTTGCTCTCAAATGACAAGTGTCAAGTTCTCTCGGAGCAGCCAACCAGCTAGTGGTTGTAGGGGGCGGCTATTTATAGCCTAGGGAGCAGCCCGACATGATAAGACATAAATGCCCCTCAATGATATGACCGTTAGGTGGATAAGATATTTTGGGACAGCTGGCGTGCAGCACAGCAACGGTCGGAAATTTGACTCTCAAATTCCTCAGGGCTATCATGTTCCTCACCGTGTAGGTAATTCGCACTTACGAATTCCTAACTCCTCAGTCAGAACAAATTCATCAGCGACCAGAAGAACTTTGTCTCTGTCACTGAAGAAGGTGACTGAACTGTATGAGATTTCCAAAGGCTTCACTCGAAGGGATTGGTAGGTGTAGGATTTTGAGTTGAGCATCACATGGAAATTTTTCCTTAGTATTTCCTCGACCCCCTTTAACAGTACGGTGTTTCCTATGACTCAAGAAAGATAAAATGAAACTACGAAAACAAAAGTCTTCACGCTTCATGTTCCACAAATGAATACCAAGTCTTCAAGGTCACACCAATTTCTTCACTTTCAAAGTCTTCAGAAAGTCTTCATAATATCAAAGTCTTTAGTTGAAGAACTTCATTTTTAGGGGTCGACTTTCTCTGTAAATATCAAACTCCTCATAGACTTATAGACCTGTGTACACTCACAAATGCATTAGTCCCTTAACCTATAAGTCTTCAATACACCAAAATCACTAAGGGGCACTAGATGCACTTACAAATATTTGAGTTACGAGTTTGGCCTCCATTTAAAAACAATGTGGAATAGTTTCACAGCTCATGCCACATGGAACACCACAACGTAATGGTGTGTCCGAACGTCGTAACCACATTTTATTGGATATGGTTAAGATGGATCCTTTCTAGAGAAGGAGTTTCTCTCGAAAGAAGTGAGTGGGAGGAAAGTAGAGCTTGATAAGGTAATTGTACCTTCTCCCGAGCTGGAAAGTAGTTCATCGCAGAAATCAGTTCCGCTGATTCCTACACCAATTAGTGAGGAAGCTAATGATGATGATCATGAAACTTCAGATTAAGTTACTACAGAACCTCGTAGGTCTTCCAAAGTACAGTCCGCACCAGAGTGATATGGTAATCCTGTTCTGGAAGTCATGTTACTAGACCATTATGAACCTACGAACTATGAGGAAGCGATGATGAGCCCAGATTCCGCGAAATGGCTTGAACGCCATGAAATCTGAGATGGGATCCATGTATGAGAACAAAGTGTGGACTTTGGTGGACTTGCCCGATGATCAGCAATCCATAGAAAATAAATGGATCTTCAAGAGGAAGACAAACGCTGATAGTAGTGTTACTATCTACAAAGCTCGACTTGTCGCAAAAAGTTTTTCGACAAGTTCAAGGTGTTGAATACGATGAGATTTTCTCACTCGTATCGATGCTTAAGTCTATCCGAATCATGTTAGCAATCGCCACATTTTATGAAATCTGGCAAATGGATGTCAAAACTGCATTCCTTAATGGATTTATTAAAGAAGAGTTGTATATGATGCAACCAGAAGGTTTTGTCAATCCTAAAGGAGGGAACAAAGTGTGCAAGCTCCAGTGGTCCATCTATGGACTGGTGCAAGCATCTCGGAGTTGGAATATACACTTTGATGAGTTGATCAAAGCATATAGTTTGATACAGACTTGCGGTGAAGCCTGTATTTACAGGAAAGTGAGTGGGAGCACTACAGCCTTTCTGATAAGTATATGTGAATGACATATTGTTGATCAGAAATAATGTAGAATTTTCTGGAAAGCATAAAGGAGTGTTTGAAAGGAGTTTTCCAAAAAGACCTCAGTGAAGCTGCTTACACATTGAGCATCAAGATCTATAGAGATAGATCAAGACGCTTGATAAGATTTTTCAATGAGTACATACCTTGATAAGATTTTGAAGTTGTTCAAAATGGAACAGTCAAAGAAGGAGTTCTTGCCTGTGTTGCAAGGTGTGAAGTTGAGTAAGACTCAAAACCCGACCATGTCAGAAAATAGAAAGAGAATGAAAAGTTATTCCCTATGCCTCAGTCATAGGTTCTATAAAGTATGCTATGCTGTGTACCAGTCAGGCAAGGGAGTACAATTTTGATCTAGGAGTAGATCACTAGACAGCGGTCAAAAATATCCTTAGTGAGGACTAAGGAAATTTTTATCAATTATGGAGGTGATAAAAGAGTTCGTCGTAAAGAGTTACATCGGTGCAAGATTTTACACCGATCCAGATGACTCTAAGATTCAATCTGGATACATATTGAAAGTGGGAGCAATTAGCTAGAGTAGCTCTGTGCAGAGCATTGTAGACATAGAATATTTGCAAAATACATACGGCTCTGAATGTGACAGACCCATTGATTAAACTTCTCTCACGAGCAAAACATGATCATACCTTAGTACTCTTTGGGTGTTAATCACATAGCGATGTGAACTAGATTATTGAATCTAGTAAACCCTTCGGGTGTTGGTCACATGAAGATGTGAACTATGGGTGTTAATCACATACAGATGTGAATATTGGTGTTAAATCACATGATGATGTGAACTAGATTATTGACTCTAGTGCAAGTGGGGAGAATGAAGGAAATATGCCCTAGAGGCAATAATAAAGTTGTTGTTTATATTTCCTTATATCATGATAAATGTTTATTATTCATGCTAGAATTGTATTAACCGGAAACTTAGTACATGTGTGAATACATAGACAAACATAATGTCACTAGTATGCCTCTACTTGACTAGCTCGTTGAATCAAAGATGGTTAAGTTTCGTAGCCATAGACATGAGTTGTCATTTGATTAACAGGATCACATCATTAGAGAATGATGTGATTGACTTGACCAATTATGTTAGCTTAGCACTTGATTGTTTAGTATGTTGCTATTGCTTTCTTCATGACTAATACATGTTCCTATGACTATGAGATTATGCAACTCCTGAATACCGGAGGAACACTTTGTGTGTTACCAAACATCACAACATAACTGGGTGATTGTAAAGGTGCTCTACACGTGTCTCCGATGGTGTTTGTTGAGTTGGCATAGATTGAGATTAGGATTTGTCACTCCGATTGTCGGAGAGGTATCTCTGGGCCCTCTCGGTAATGCACATCACTATAAGCATGGCAAGCAATGTGACTACTGAGTTAATTATGGGATGATGCATTACGGAACGAGTAAAGAGACTTGCCGGTAACGATATTGAACTAGGTATTGAGATACCGATGATCGAATCCCGGGCAAGTAACATACCAATGACAAAGGGAACAATGTATGTTGTTATGCGGTTTGACCGATAAAGATTTTCGTAGAATATGTGGGAGCCAATATGAGCATCCAGGTTCCGCTATTGGTTATTGGCCGGAGACATGTCTCGGTCATGTCTACATAGTTCTCGAACCCGTAGGGTCCGCACGCTTAACGTTCGGTGACGATTTATATTATGAGTTATGTGATTTGATGACCGAAGTTTGTTCGGAGTCTCGGATGAGATCAGGGACATGACGAGGAGTCTCGAAATGTTTGAAACGTAAAGATCGATATATCGGAAGGCTATATTCGGACATCGGGAAGGTTCTGAGTGGTTCTGGTATTTATCGGAGTGCCGAAGAGTTACGGGAATTCGCTGGGGAGTATATGGGCCTTATTGGGCTTTATGGGAGAGAGAGAGAGAGAGAGAGAGAGAGGCAAGTCGCGCGCCCCCCAAGGCCTAGTCCGAATTGGACTAGGGGGAGGGGCGGTGCCCCCTCCTTCCTTCTCTTCTCTCTTCCCTTTCCTTCTCTCCTACTCCTACTACTTGGAGGGGGGGGATCCTACTCCCGATGGGAGTAGGACTCCCCAGGGCGCGCCATAGTAGAGGACCGGCCCTCCCCCTCCTCCACTCCTTTATATACGGGGGAGGGAGGCACCCCATAGACACACAAGTTGATCATTGATCTTTAGCGGTGTGCGGTGCCCCCTCCACCATAATCGACCTCGGTCATATCGTAGCGGTGCTTAGGCGAAGCCCTGCGTCGGTAGCTTCATCAACACCGTCATCACGCCGTCGTGTTGACAGAACTCTCCCTCGAAGCTCTACTGGATCGTGAGTTTGTGGGACGTCACCGAGCTGAACGTGTGCAGATCGCGGAGGTGCCATACGTTCGGTACTAGGATTGGTCGATCGTGAAGACGTACGACTACATCAACCGCATTGTCATAACGCTTCCACTTACGGTCTACGAGGGTACGTAGACGACACTCTCCCCTCTCGTTGCTATGCATCACCATGATCTTGCATGCGCGTAGGATTTTTTTTTTGAAATTAGTACGTTCCCCAACATGCTCTCCTTCTTGATAACTCCCCATCTTTCACGGACATTAGTGATCTCACCATATCAGGGGAGAGACTAGTTCTTCTCTCCTCAATTATTCTTCCAGCAAGGCTGAAAGCAGACTCCGATGGCACCGTACAGATAGGCACCGATAACACATCACGTGCCAATATGGAGAGCACTAGAAATGTAAGCTTGTGTTCTTTCCACCACTATAGTATGTTGGAGTCTTCCTCACTATCTAAATCGTACATGACTTTATCACTGTTGAGGTACTTCGCTAACTCCCCGCCACCGAAGCACAGATGTTGACATGGAAGAGCTTCTGGCGGTCGAGGAGGACAAAGAACCAAAGATCTTGCTCCACGCTCCTCTCTTTTTACCTGCAGTAGGTGCTGGCGGAGGTCGTTGCAATCGAACTCCGGCATATTTTTCCTCATACTTAGCAAAAATTTCAAAAAGCTTCTCACGAGCCTTATTGAAGTCACCAATATTATCTAAACTTAGGGATGCAGATAGTACATTGAGTGCACTATGATACCCTTCAAGTTTAGCTCTAGGATCCAAGATAAATGCAAATGCATACAACAGTGGAATTTGTTGCCAATATTTTAAATACTTGGTTTTCATGTCAGCAACAACATTAAGTAATAACCCAACGCCTTCATATGCTTTCAGATGACTAGCAATGTCTAATAGGGTATGCACCATCAAAGGATATGTCAGGTAATAAACCCCAGACAAAGTAACTATTGCATCATAGAACAACTCAAGAAATGCAGTCAATGATGTAATAACATGCCAAGTTTCTTCGCTAATTAGTGGTTCAACCCCATAATTTGCATTAATAAAACCATTAAACTGAACTATGTCTCAGATAATTGCCTTAAGCATCATATATGTAGAGTTCCATCTAACAGGCATGTCTGAATTATACTTATGAGGAACACATCCTATAGCAAGGCAATATCTCTTATAGTTTGTAATTCACTGAGTTGAATGCGAAAAATAAGATATTACAGTGCGTATGACTTCAACGTGTGGTTCACATAAATGTAACACACCTTTAGCAATAAGATTAATTATATGGCAAGCACAACGTTGATGCATTAAAAATGATGCAACATATACGAAGAATATAGGAGTCAGAGTATTCACTGCACTGGTGTTAGCTAAAGCATTATCCAAAGTTATTGCGAAAACCTTGTCCGCAAGATTAAAATCATTCACAACTTTGAGTACAGCTTCAGCAATATTTACACCACTATGTGATACATCAATTAATTCAAATCCTATGACTCTTTTTTGTAGATGCCAATGTTCGTTAACATAATGAGCTACCACACTAATGTAATCTTGCTTTGCCTGACCAGTCCAGATATCAGATGTTAACGACACTGAAAAAGTGCACGTAGAAAATTCTTCTTTTATTTTCTCTTTACTAGATTTGTATAGCTTTTTAATATCCCTACTTGTGGTTTGTCTAGAAACTGTTCTGTATTAGGATTATGACAAGCTTGAATATATTCTACGAAACCTTCAGATTCACCAAAGCCTAGTAGCATAGACCTTCTCGCTGAACATTAGCATCGTAGGTGAAATTGCGTACCATACCGTCAGGGTTGAAGGAGAGCTAAGTTCGCACAGCTGCTGAGCTCGACGCGCTCGTTGCATCTGCCTTGGCATGGCTATCTACATGCCTCTTTAGGTGGCTGATTCATGCCTTGGCTTCTCCGGTATATTCCTTCTTGGACCTTTTGCACCTTGCACTCACCTTCCGGACACCGGCCACCTTAGATATTTCTTCATTGAAATATTCCCACACTGCGGAGGTTCTACGACGACCTTTTTAATTTACACCCTTGGTGGTAGAGGAACCCGTCCCGCTACTAGAATTAGTGTGACCTTCGGCTTTGGAAGTGGGATCGATATGGGGTTCGAGAGTGTGATGATCGGTATAGGCAGGTTGCTTAGGTGGGGGCATGGTAGTATAGGCATGTTGCTCGGGTGGGGGCATGGTACTGGGATCGGAGCTACTGGGGTAGAGGCTATACTACATACCCCCAAGACCGAAATCGGAGAGTGGGAAGCTAGTATTGTCATGGTCATCCATGTTTGAGTGTGAGAAATATGTGGGCCGGGCAGGCCTATTTATAGCAAAAATTTAACATTTTTCGGACAAATTTGACCCTCTATAACGGTCAAATTTTCGAATATATGATTTTTTCTAAAAAAACTACCCAAACCCTCTACTAAACCTCTCTAAAACCTACCCTACCCCTCCCAACGGCTTCCCCCGCTCCCCCTCTGCTCCCGCAGTCTCGCTTCCCCATCGATCGAGGTGCACCAGCGCCTGGCGGCCTGGGCCCCGCTCCCCTTCCCCCGCCCCCCTGTCGGCCTGTCGCATGTCGCTGAGATGCTGAGTCGCTGACTCGCCTTGTCGCATCGCGCCGAACGCCCGGTTCCCCCACTCTCCCTCACGTCCCGTGACTCCCGTCCCGACTCCCGCTGTTCCCCTGCTCGAATCGGGACTATCGGGCCGTGCCGCGTGCCGTGCCGTGCCACGTGCAGGCCCGCGATTAGTCGTGCTGTGTCGGGCTGGCACGCGAGCTGAGGGTGGCGGCCGAGGCACGGCCTAATGCGTGTTGCGTGCTTGGCACGGCCCGATTAGCCCGTGTCGCCGTGCTGTCGGGTCGCCCCAAAAAAGGGCTCGTTTGGCCAGATTTACAGGAGCTCCTAACTGGCGCGTTACGCGCCGCCGAACGAAACCGGCGCTCATGCACTCCCTGGCGTGGGCCGGCCCACTACCACGCAGTGCAACGAAAAAAATGAATTTATTGCGGGAAGAAAACGGTGGATCCTATGGCATTTCCTGCGTTTTTTGCTTCCAGTTTTCCACCGTTTCTCCAGTTTTCCGTTGTTTTTCTCCAGTTTTTACTTTTCTGTTTTGATTCCTTTTTCGTTTCATTTTCTTTTACATTATTTTGTTATTATTCTGTTCTGTTTCTTTTTCTGTTTTCTTCTTTTTATTTGCGTATTATATAAAATGTTCACCGTGTATTACATAGAATTTCATTGTATTAAGAAAAATGTTCATTATATA
This sequence comes from Triticum dicoccoides, assembly GCF_002162155.2. NCBI lineage: Eukaryota > Viridiplantae > Streptophyta > Magnoliopsida > Poales > Poaceae > Triticum > Triticum dicoccoides. Next base: position 600,896,675 of record NC_041391.1, read on the forward strand.
TTTTGAAAATTGTTCACCTTTGCATATAAAAAATGTTCATCGTGTATTATAAAAATGTTCATCATATATTATGAAATTTTTCAGCATTTTTACTAAATGTTGAATGCGTATTCAAAAATTGTTCAACACATATATTCATATGGTTTCAAAAATGTTCATCGTGTATTATTTAAAATGTTCAATGGATATAAAAATTGTTCAGGATATATATATATATATTTTGATTTTTTCTGTTTTGATTTTGGTTATTCAATGAGTATACAATTGTTCACTATGTTTCTTAATTTTGTTCAATATATATTACACAATGTTTAATGTGTATTCGCAAATTGTTCAACGTATTTTCACAAACGTTCGGTACGTGTCCGAAAATTCTTCAGCACATATATTCCTATTTTTTAAAATGTTCATCATATATTAAAATAAGTTCATCATGTATTATTTAAAATATTCAGCTTATTTTAAGAAAATGTCAACGGATATCGCAAAATGTTCAACGGATATTATAAAAAACAAGTTCACGCATTTTTTGAGAAAAGGTACAGAGAAAAAAGAAAAGACACGAAAGAAAAACGTACAGAAGAAAAGAAGAAAGAAGAAAGAAGACAATAGAAAAAAAAACGATGGAACCAGTCACACTAGATGAGGGTGGCTGGTTGGTCGCTGCATCTATACTACTATCAGACAAGCAAACATATTCATCGCTAAACACACCCTGCGTAACGTACACACAACAATCCAGATCAATGAAAGCCACACGATCGAATCCATTCATTTTAATCTAACCATTAAATTAACAACTAGCCCTTTTTAAGTGTGCATCTACCAATTTCTTTGGCGGACGAAAACTCTGTCGCCCGCGTCCACGCGACCGGAGATAACGACCCCGCTATCTTCCTTCCCACAATTCCTTAATTATGAGAAGCAATTAAGACTTTTCCTTATTTCTCTGATTCTATCTATATCCTTTTTCCTAGAAAAAATGGAACAGCTCCCTCATCCGCACGCCTCTCCCCAATCCCCACGGATCCCGTCCCCGCTGCCCATCGGTTCTCCGCCGCCGCCCCACGCGATGACACCATCTTCTTCTCCCGCCCCACGCGACCACCACCTCCCTTTTCTCCCTCGCCCCGCTCTGCCTCACCCAGCGACGCCTCCTCCCCCCAGCCCCGGCACGGCCTCCTGCTTCCCGATGCTCGCCTCGAAGAAGGCGGCCGCCTCCACCATCCCCGGGCCCGACGGGGGCGTGGGGAGCGGGCTGCTCTCGGTGCTCGGCCAAGTACCCACCGACGAGAAGTACCACCGCGCGTGACCAGGTGGTGCATCGCAAGGGTGTGGAGGCGGAGGGGTACGCCATCGAGAGGATCTCGGTGGGCGGGCACGAGACCTGCGTCAGTGTGCCGTCCCTCAACGCCTCTTTCAACATGGGCCCTCAGCTCAATTGCCGTGCGCCATGCCCACTTCTTCATCTCCCAACGCCCACCTCGACCGCATCGCGAGTGATGTACATGCTGCGTCCAGGCACCATCTTCGTCCAAAGTACACCATGACATGGACCAGTCCGAGCTCAAGCACACCCTCATCACCAAAGACGCTGACGATTAGTATGAGTTCAGGAGGGATCTAAAGGCCAGGGGCTTCAAAACCTACCATCTCATACCCGGCCCGCTTGGTGGGTAAACTTTGTGCAGTTCTTAGAATTGGTCAATTATATACTGAGTGTATGTTCTTGCTAGGTTGTTTTTTTCTTTGATTCTATAACTGAAGATGGCATTGATTTAAATCTTGCCAACATTCTTGCATATCTGAATGCTGAAAATTCATTACTGGAGCGTTCTAAACTGAATGCACGGGAAAATTGCTAAGGAGGAAATATTGCTTAAATTGAGTCTAAACATTTTGTTGGTTGTTGCCCTTTTGGCCTATATCTTAGTAGCATTTTCCCATCACGTTCATGGAAAGATATAGATACGTTCTTCCTCTATTTTGCTCATCTGTTTATATGCTTGCACTACATATTTAAATGACCTGAAATGGCAATTTCAGAGAAAGAGGAACAAGAAACTCTTCTGGGTCTGTGTTGTTGCACCTGTACTTGCTGTTGCGCCATCACGCCTGCATTTATCAATTAGATATTGTAAACCATCTTCTAATTCTGTGCATAAAGGAGTCCTTGTAGTCACGAATCATTTTCTGTTTCCTATTGTCCATAACACAAAGCTGTTTTATCTTGGTCTGAATTAGTACTAATACATAATTATGGTAGTGCACAAAACCAAAATCCATTAACATCTCTTTTGCAGGTCCTTATAATTTTATATTTTGCTATGCAGATGTAGAATTGGATTTATGGAAGAAAAATAAGATTCGAGAGGTGAAGCAGTTCACCTTTTTTTTGCCTGCATGCCTAATGAGGTTACACAATATTTATTTTGGTAAATTGTTCTGCACCATCGTTGCTGCAAATTAATGGCCAACCTCTTCGTCTTGACTTTTTAGAAGTTAACTCACTTCAGAAGGGGGCCATGATGACCTTATAGTCAGCATTGTTCACATACACTAGATTTTCTAATGATGAAAAAGTGTGACAATTTAAAAGCTATCCTTGAATCATGTTGGTTTGTGCACTGCAGTTTGCAATTGGACAGGTTCGAACGTCTGGCCAGTTGGGCACTGCCTATCTGTCTGAACCTGAAATTCATAAGTCACTTTAGTTTTCACTAACACAGCTAGGCCAGCCCCCCCTCCCACCTATCAGGGATAGCCTCAACAACGGACATGTTGGCGGATCAATCACATACCCACCATACAGTAACCGCTAGCTATACTTATATGGAACGAATTCTTTGTTGTAGTCACCAGGCCGCGGATGGCGTTGCGGGGGTACACGCTCGCTAAGGTCTGCTGCCATATAGGCTTGTAAGGGATCCAGGGCGTGTTACTCTATGCAACAACATGACCACAATGGTTTCTTGGTTTACAATTTGAGTGGCATCAAAACATTTAGTACACATTTTTTTTTCCAAGAATGGCTTTATTTTTATCACATCATTTGTTTTATCTGTTATTTTTGACTTAGTTTATTCTCTTGAGTGTTACAGAAGAGGTGTCTTTGCAGAGCTTAATAACAATTTATTTGGTTGGAGCACATTGCTACTGCATTGAAAATGATCGAACAGCCAACCAGGTATGCAGTTCTACGTCTTGCCATGTTGTTATCAGAGTATTTGTCGTGCCATGTTGTTATCAAAGTATTTGACGCCATTTATAACCTTAATCCCATCCTATGACAATCTTATTTTCTGGTCATGAAACGAGAGATTGCACTGCTTATACAAGATATTTTGCAAGCCTTGCAATTTTTATTGGCATGTATTATAAATGTGGTTATTTGGATTGCACTCTTGCTGCCTCTTGATTTTATATGCTTAGAGTAATGTCCACCCATCACGTTAAAGCAATTTCTTTGCTGCTAAATAAATACTCCCTCTGTTCGGAATTACTTGTCACAAAAATGGATAGAAATGGATGTATCTACAACTAAAATACATCTAGATACATTCATTTCTTGGACGAGTAATTCCGAACGGAGGGAGTACCAAATAAATGTTACCAATGTGTAAAACAAAACAATCCGGTTATCTTCTTTTAAGTTTCTTCTGGTTATGATTGTTATCCCCATTTCTAAAATTTTGACACTCTGCCCTATTATATGTACAGTGGAATACTTCTTTTTTTTTATTGAATCTGGATCTAAAGAGGCATAATCATGTACAGGAGCTGGTGGTCCACCTTGCTGCTACAAATGGACAGCCCGGTTTTATCCATGTGTTGGACTAGATGACATATGATGACTTGAACATTTCACCGGTCCGGTTTCAGCAGCACTATGTATGATCTAAACAATGCCTGAAAATATTTGTCGGAGCATTTGTTTCAAACAAATTTGTTGAAAGATATTTCTAATATTTTAGTGCGTGGGATATATACTGCTTTAATATTTTGTGCTCGATTGTTATTGTAGTTAACAGATACTCAAAATTTTAGAAAATGTACATCAAATAATATAGTACTCCCTCTGTCTCAAAATATAAGTCATTCTTTGGTCTAGATTGAGACAAAAAAATGTTCTACATTTTAAGACAGAGGGAGTAGTTATTAACGTTTATAGTGGTTATTAACATTTTTATTTGTCAAGACGTGCGTTGCACGTACATTTTTACTAGTTCACGCTAAACAAAGGAAGTCCTTTAAGGGGCGCTTAAGGCGCGTTTAGGAAATGCCAGATTTACCCTCAGCGTTAACTTTTTTTTGAGTCTCTCAGCGTTAAACTTGTTTGGAAGCCCAGTAGCGTGGCTCGCGGCCCAGTACGGACTTCAAACCAAACTGTTCATGGATTATGGGTTAATTCCTGAAAAGAGGAGGGACTTTTCTGCAAAACGTCCACGTCAGACATTGGATATAGATAGAGACTACCCCAAGCCCCAACCACCCAATCCCCACGCAGTAGTGCTACACAAACGACACCCATGCACGACTGCTGCACGATTCTACACATCCAGCCATCAAAATATTGAATGAAGTCCAGCACGGCCATTTGATCATCAATCGTCCATGAATCGTCCATTTCGCATCGGCTGTGAAGTAGTTTCGATCCCCACGCCACCCAAATCTCGCCCTAACCCTCGCCACAATTCTCCCCGCCGCCGGTTTCCCAGATCGCCGTGCCGCGAAACATGGTTCTAAAGCTTCGCCGGAGCGGGCGTGCCAACGCAGATCGCCCCTACAGATGCGACAGATCGGAGCGCATCTCCCGCAACAAATCGTTGGTGATGGAGACCATCAACGGTTTCTACGCGGCGGCGCTGGACAGGCTGCCGGTGGACGAGATGCCGGCGCTGGTGCCGCGCCTTCTCACGGCCGGTCTCTGCGTGGGCTTCGCCGACCCCATCTCCAACATCATCGTCAACACGGTCTCCTCCTACAGCCACCACAAGCCCACGGTAACTTCCAAGTCCGACGACGGCAAGAAGGAGAAGGCGGCGGCAAGTAGGCGGCGACGTAAGGCGCTCTCCCGGGCTGTCTCCGGCGCCCGAAAGGTCAAGTACTGGCCACCGCCCCGCCGCCTCCTCCGCGACATGTCCATCGCCGAGCGGTCGCTCGAGGCGCTCGTGGCATTCCTCACCTACTACTTCCCTGACCTCCCCGCTTGCGAGGCGCTTGAGTATCTCCGCCTGGCCAATGCCGACCTTCTCTCTGCCGTGCGTCTCGTTGAGGAGGACCGCAACTGCAGCGGCAGCTTCAGCTTTGCCTCCCGGACCACCAAGACAGCCCTGAAGTGCGCCGTCTTGGCTGCCTGCCACCCCACGCCCAGGGCCGTCGTCAACAGGTCCTACTCGCTCGCTTCTCGGATGGAGCAATTGTCCCAGCTCCTTGCAACGGAAGGCAGCTGCCTCTCCTGCACTACCATTGAGAATATCAACAGATTGCTGATGAAGCCCCGGGGAAAACTTGCAGACCTCGCGGGAGTAACACCTCAGCAGTTCAATCTGGACCTGAACAGGAAACCACTGTTTGTTCCGACACAATCTTTGCGGAGCACCCTGCTGCACAAGATCTATGGATTTTACCTCAAGGCACTTGCCTTGCTGCCGGCGCAGGATTTGCGCATGTGCTACCACCGGGGCCTCCTTAAAGCTGGTTACTGCTACGGACCTTTGATGGATCCTGTCTCCAACATTGTCCTCAACACTCTGTGGTACAAGATGATGTTCCCGCCAGAAGGAGAGCTCTGTGTGGCAACCATGATCTGCTCAAGGAGCCTTGTTCTGGTCGCATACCGCTCCCTTTGTGGCCTTGTTGCTTATATCCGTGCTTGTTTTGGCATGATGTCTGAACACCAAGCCATGTGCTATCTGCTCTTCACAGAGGTCAATCTCTGGGGAGCAATCGAAATGGCAAGGCAACAAGGACACACTGAGAGAACTATGCACAGTGCCTACATGGCTGCAGCCAGGGCAGCACAGCACCCAGATCCTGATGCAGTTGTAGAATTTTTCGTGTCAACCTTTCCCATGATGCCTCTACCCATGGAGACAGAGTCATTTGTGTTGAATGTGGGACTCATCCAGGAGTTGTTGTTTGAATATTGTTCCACTCGCAATGATTCAGTTTCAACAGTTCCTGTACTTAGTGAGGGGGGATCCAAGTTCTTGTCATGTATTTTGAAAGATTTCAAGGAAGAGGAAGGTTTTGTCTGCAGGAAGGTTAATGACATGCTCAAGAAATACACGCAGCGAACTAGGGTATGTTTGGCGCTTCCTTCAGTTCTACAGTTATCTGTGGCTTGAATATGAATAGTAACCGCTGATTCTTTGTTTACCATGATATTCATAGGGACCTGAATATGAGCTTCATGTTATCTGTGGCTTGAATTCAAACGTAGGCAAAGCTTATGTTTTTGGTCGTCATTATGGCCCCTTGCTTTCTTGGCGGCGAAAGAAAACTCAGCATTCTCACATTAACTTTTTGGCAAGACCGAGAAATTTGGATTCTTCTGACGCAGTTCCTATACTCTTCTTTGCCGAGTGCTCCAATGATGAAGATGTCATTGATGAACTGTCATGTTGGCCAGTCACGGGACATCCTGGTATGCTTTATCTCCATTTGAATAATCTACGCCATATGTTCATCAATACAAGACATGATATTAGCCTGTTCTTTTGGACAGTGTCTTGTATTTTACAAAAAATATTTAACATGAAGGAAAAAAATGATATATGAAGGCATCTGACTTGGATAAAACTTCTGTTACCTCTTTATGCACATATATGCACAATTGCACATGGTTGTCACAGCGATAATGCGGGGAAAGATACCTCATCACCATTAAATATTAGTAATGAAATGATACACTGTTGCAAGTGCATCACCCAAGTTGGTAGAAGTCATCACCAATACAACTCATCCAAATTGCCGCTGTCCTTGATTCTAATGTTATGGCCCATATAACTGATGGTATCTGAGAACAACATATAAATAAATTGGTCGAGCTTCATCTATGCAAGAAACATTCAGAACACGCTCTGAATTGGTAGGCTTGAACGCATTTTATTACATGCCACTGATCAGTGGTCTTGTGTACATGTGGTTTTCTGCGCTTTTGCTATATGGTGCTTGTTAGCGCTTTACCTTTTTTCTTCTTGTATGCAAGTTATGAAGCAATGATAATCTTATTTCACATGGATATTTTCTTATTGCTTGAACTGATGATTGATTTTCATCTCTTTGTGGAAAAAGGTCGTTGTTATTACTGTGAGAAGGAAGGGGCAAAGATTGTACATCCAGATCTAGAGAAGTATATTGGGCGTGACATTGACTTTGAGCGTATGGCTTGCGATAACAAGAGTATCATGACAACTGAAGGTGCTATCAGTGACGGCAAGTTTATAACTGATTGTGTGGACGTATGTGAGGAGGATTGCATCTATTTTGACGCCACTAGGGACGCCAAGTGTGCAGAGTTCTTGAATGCCCGTGCAAGGTCTATGCAAGGTCCCAGACTTGTTTAGTAACTAGTGGTTGGGGCGCACCCGTGGTGCGCCTCCTGAGCGGAAACTCAGCGGTGCCAGATAGGTGGCGACCATTCCACTTTCTTTCCTATACTACATGCAAGATCACAGCTGTAAATAACACAGAGCAATATAGTAGCCCATCCAACGAAAATTGGTTTCCGAGCTCGGGCTCAGATGCTCCCGAAATCCATGCCATCTACTCTTCTCGTGATGAGCGCTGTATGTTGTATTATGTGTTGTATCTCTTCCGTATGCTCATTGAAAATGAATTTGGGCCAGAGCATTTATTACCTATTGGTATGGTCACGACTTGCGGTCCATTCGACGACCGACGGCCCAGCGAATTTCCTGAGCCGTGTCGTCCAAAGGGCCACCTACCCCCGTCTTCCCTATCCTCAATCGATCCCCTTTCTTCTCCAATTTCCATTCACCACCTCTAGATCGCGTTCTGGATCCTCGTCCTCCACCGCCCATAACCAGGAGCTCCTTCCGATTATCCCATGCCCTGTCTGTGGGGATGAGGTGGTAACATTCATCTCAACCCAGAACCAGGCCAGGTCCTCGTCGCACCGGAACGGGAGCCTCAGGGACTCGGTGAACTCCGACAGTCACCATCACACCGTGTAGGTGCAGGTGTATCCGGTGGCGCGTACCTGCGGTGTTGAGTGACCTGAGGATGGCTTGCTGCCGTGGCGAGCGAGGTCTGACATGACCGACGACCACTGGACGCCGTCTCCGACGTTGAAGTCGAATAGGTGGACGTCCGGGTCATCCGTGGTGGCGTCTAGGAGGTCTGGTTGTCTGTGAAGTGCTCAAACTTGACGAACGGCGCCAGCTTTTGCAGCATCCGGTAAGGCGACAATCTGTTGGCCGGCGCCGGCGGCGGATGGCCTTCGGTGCGCGCTATGGCTATTCTCCACCGCAGACCCGGGAGCAGGACAGGCGATCGAATGAGCTCCCTGCTGCATCATATCTTCGAAAAGGGGTGCTATCGAGGATGTTGTCCACCTTGGCCATGATCACCCAGGCGTGTATCAAGCCCCAGCCTCAACTGCTATGGCACCGGCCAGGAGGAGGTCGCGTTCGCGTAAGCTGCTGTCCTCCGTGACCGCGAGCTCCACTGGGCTGCCACCACCAGGCTTGCCATCTGAGAAATCATTTTGAAGCAAAACATCAGCCAGCATCTTGGACGGCTTGGATGGCCGTGAAGAACTCGCGAGGATTGCCCTGGTGCATGGTGGCATTCTCATGGGGTACATCTGAGGAGGAGACGCCATTTTGTGTGCGGAAAGAAATAAGAGGAGAGCCAGGATATGACAGCAAGGAAATGGTTCTACCGTGATAATATTATAAACTTATGGACGCAATTAGTAGTAAAACTGGGTTGATGCAGAAAGAGAACTCACAAAAAACAAATGTGGTGCCACCCAGACATTCATGCTACGAACGAGCTCTGTTTTGCATTTTTCTTTAATCTGAACTTTTTTCCTTGATTTGTCTTCAAAAGAACTGCGTTAGTTAGGAGAATTTGTCACAGAAACACAAATTGTCACCGAAATCCCGCGAAAAAAATTGTCACTTTTTTGGCACAAGAATTTGTCACATAAAGATTCTCAGGGCGGGGCCCAGACCGACACGTGCCTCGTACATCCTTCCGGACTGGGACCAGGTTTGCTCAATCGTGCCAGGCCACGTTCCTGTACCACGGCTCAGGAAATACTTCACGTTCCAATCCGTGGCTCAGCACCATTCATCCCGTGAAGGACGCATCCGTTACCTACGAAAATGGCCCACATCTGACACCGTATACCATCTGTATAGAGGTTTTTCGCGGGACACGTTTTGCCGTGTCACAGCGATTTAATGCCATCCCGAGGCAGGTACGAGTGGCGCAGATTTCGGGTGCATCTCAGCCAGCAACCCTTTTTGTCAGCTCTACATTCCAGTTCACATTTCATTCAAAGAAATCGTTGCTTCAGTTCTGTGCCACTGCCACATTGGCATATTTCACGTGATCAATACTACGAGTTCTTCCTTTGTTCAGAACAGTTATAGTGCGCCGACACAAAGGATAGCATGGCTCTGTCAAGGTTGTAGACGACTCGCATGTTCTGTTGTTTGTAGTTGCCGATGACAGTCTGGTGCCCGACCATCGCGTCTAGCATCACGCACATGACCCGCACACCGTGGTCCTCAATACACGTATTTCCCGCAGCTCCCAGCCCGGCGCCATCCAGGTGGAGCGTCAAGCGATGGCACCGGCACAGGCACAACCCACCGCCCTTGCCGCTTCCAGAAATGGCGCGATCGCTGCAAGTGCAAAGCAGAGTTCACGCGGTGTGCAAAGCAGCCTGATCCAGAATAAAACTTGATGAAGCAGAGTTATGATAACAAGACCATGCAACGAACCAGGATTTTTCATAAATAAAATCAATAGGGCATGTTATACTCCAATAAGCTATACACCAATATTGTCAATTCTATCATCATATTGTGTACGTAATAGATGCATTGTTCTAAGAAAAAGGTATTCAGAACTGAAAAACTGGTTACATATTTTGTTCAAATTAAAAGAACCAGTATAGTACTAATGACATAAGTTGCATTACCAACCTCATTGTAGAGCTAGAAGCATTTTGTAGCCATTGATTATAGGAATTAAAATAGTGACCTTCAGGTCCCGATTTTCTAAGAGAACCTCCTCATCAAAAAGAAGGCGAACTGGTTTCAGTATCTTATAAAATCGTAAAAGTATAACTCTGCAATTCATCAAGTTCTATATGAATCATATATCAATAGTTGTGCAATGACATGTACTTCAAAAGCATAAATATTAGAGTGTAGATGCAAACTGAAATGGCAACTCCGTTTCATTCTAATACCAACACATCAAAAGTGATAGGCTCGTAATGTCGAAAACACATCAAAACTGACCAGCTGATAGCTGAAAGAAATAACAAATAACATTTTAGAAGATCAGTAGTAGTTTAAATATTATGACAGAAATCAAATAGTGACCTATAAAATCCTAATCACCCTTGCAAGCAATTTGACAAACACTTCAACTCCATGGATCGATCACCCGTAAGTCCAATTTGAGATATATAGGAAGAGGGAGATGTTCTCCATGCTCTTCTTCTGCAGGATCTATCAAATTGGAAGTTTGAAACTCACCAATAATCAGCACAAAATAAAATAGAGGTGACCGGACGGACGGTTCATTCAGATGCACATCACCACATCTGGCCAATGATCAAATATTCCTTGCACTCTCTACTTTGAGACTGCTATTTGGTAGGTGCAAGATTTTTCCTATGGAAGTATGGATGCTTTCTCACAACGGTCTAAAGAACCTTAGAAGCTGGTGTTTTCAACGAACCGAACACCAAACTGAAGGAGAGAAACAGGGAGCACCAGAAACAAAAACCGAGACGCCAAGTGAGAGGGATAGGGCTCACAGAGAGGGTCTTCTCATTGCCGCATCATCAACATTTGCTTGAACCACATCTCGCCGGATTCGCCAACTCAATACTCTTCGACGCCCCGACCTCCTCCCATGGTTGCCGTCAACCATTGCCTCCTCATTCACCCCCTTCCATTTTGTGCTTCAACACTGAACACAAACAGAAGATTCAGCCAGTGATACTCTAGATCTAAAAGTAGGTGCAACATAAAAGTGAACTTCGCATACATTCATGCTCGACAGATGAAACACTACAGAAAGATATCACAGTGTACTCTATGCCAAACAAATTCTCCATCCATACCTTCAGATTAGACATTTTCTTACAACTGAATTGCACATTAGTGGATACCAAACAATTGGTTCAAGACATTTTCCTCCATGTGATCAGATTGAACTATATTTTGCAATAATGATGGAACAAAAATTTACATGACAAAGTAAACTGGTGTAACTAAAGCGATAAAGAGGAATAGAGAAATAAGAAAACAGAATGTTTATTGTGCCCTTCATAGCTCAATTAACAGGATCAAGATAGATCAAGTTTGTTTGGTTGTTTCATCCAAGTTTCAAATTAAACTAATTTAGACAGTGCAAAAGCTAATACGTGTGTACGAGTAGCAGCTCATGTCTCCCAATGCTCTTGCAAAGGCCAGCTGTCCATTAACTCGTGGCACATCTTCTACAAATGATACATGTTTGGAATTGAAATAAATTAATTGTACTAACATGGCAAGACTGGAGTTGTGTCTATTACCACCAACTAATGAAATGCCATTACAATATTCTCCTATGAGCAATGTATAAGGAACTGATGATGTAGGGTAGAATATATAGACATGACATATTATTTCAGATCGGACAAAAGAGGAAACATAAAAAAAATCAAAGAGAACTGTAATGTTCATTCCTTGTTGCAGTTTAAATAACCTGATAGAACTAATCAGTCTTTTTAATGGCTGTAACCAATAACTATTGCCATAGTAAATCAAGACTAATTTTTAATAGCCAATAATTTCCATTATAGATGAAACATCTTAGTAATCCAAAATAACATCACACAAACCCATATATGTGGAATGATATAGAAACCTATTGATCTGCTTGAGCTTGTCCACCTCACCCTTCATTCCATGTACGTAGAACAACAGCTTACTTGCTTCCACTAATCAAAGTGAAAGAGTTATCAGGTAATACAATGAGATTCGCTTCAACCGGTTGACCTTCTCAACTTATCGACTTGCCTCGTCCTCCAATTATGCCAGACATAGTACGGTTACATACAGAATTGATGCCAGGAGAGTGCAAAGGCTATGGTACAAACACATATCATCGACCATCCGCTGCAGCTCATCCATCAACTTTTGTTCATTTTTTAAAGTTCTTTCACGGCAGCAACGACCTTTGTTTTCTTAATATTACTAACTAACAAGATGCATGGACACATTAATCTGTTCATCACCAGTTGATAAAGAAAGGGGGGGAGAAGAATAGGGATCCACGTGCTGCAGAGAGGCAAAGAGTGAGCGCACCTGAGGTTCTGAAGATCTGGTCGATGGTGGCCGCGCCAGCGACTGGGAGCAGGAGGAGCGAGATCGGCGCCCTTCCCTCATCCAGTCGCCGAACCCCATCGCTACCTCCTCGCAGCCGCCACGAACACCCCAAGCCTCCTGGGCCGGAAGCCGCCAGCCGCTTCAGCCGGATCGATACGCCGCCATCCGCGTCGAGAAAGATCACGGATCGAAACCGCCAGCGCCGCCCTCTCCGATCACCCACTCACCCGCTCGAGATGAAGGCGTTCTTCTAGCTGTGTGGGAGAGCGGATCACACGAGGGGGAGAGAGAGAGAGGAGGTCGCGTGCTTGGGCGGTGTTGCGTTGTTGCGGCGGCTCTTGTGGCGGCAGGTGAGAGGAAACGAGAGCGAGGGCGTGCCTTCGTGGTGAAGATAAGAAAAGAAAGGAGGGGGAGGTGTTATCTGGGGTACAATGAGAACAGCCAACAACGTCCCTAAAACGGCCAATCAGATTGTGCATTTTTCTCTCTCATTACGGCTCCTAGTCCGACGTGGACACATTGAGCGTGCGCAAATTGCGCGACCGTTAAAGGGTTCAATGACTTGCACAGGAGCTCCTTGGTGCTCCACACCCCTATACAAATATTAAATGTTAAAAATACCAAAAAATTCAAAAAAAATCTGAAATTCGAGGATATCAAACCCGGGTTAACAATCTACCTCCGTATGAAGTTTCATGAAAAAACGTTAGGAAACGTATTTGTGGTGAAGGAAATACTGTCCAAACAAAAATCCATACAAACAGTTTTTTTATTACATAGGATTTTTTGTCTTTTTGTCTTTTTTGCGACGAATATGTTTCCTATTATTTTTCATGACATTTAGCACGAAACTAGATCAAACACCCGAGTTTGATATCCCCAAATCTCAGTTTTTTTTTTCAAATTTCTTGGTATTTCTTTGAGCTACAAATCCGCTTTCTTGGGCTTCAAACCTTTTTTTTGCGGATGAAGCCTTGTTTTACCTTTGCATGAACTCTGCCTAGTAATGTTATACGCTGGTTCCTATTTGGCGCCTTAAGCGCCCGAAATAGGCTTAACGGTACAGGGCGCATGCACCGCCCTGGGCCGGCCCAGGTTACCTTTTTTTTCTATTGAAACTACAGCAAAAAATAATGCGCACAAGCGAGGGATCGAACGGGAGCTCCTAACGGGCGCCTTTAGTGCCCGTTGGCAGTTCGAGCGCCCACGCGGCTGTGAACTGGGCCGGCCCAGGATCGCCTGCTTCGCTCCCTTGATTGCCTCCTTCTTCGCTCCCTTCGATCATAGTTCACTAGTCCACAGTTGGCCAGTTGACCGGTCAATTGTTGACTTTTGACAAAAAAAATTAAAAGAAAATTTTAAATTCAATTTTTTATTTTTTTTAAAAGAAAGTCCAGAAACATGAAAAGTTCATGAATTTGAAAAAAAACATTGATTTCGAAAAAGAATCATCAAATATGAAAAAGAATTCATTGATTTTGGAAAAAAGTTCATCAAAAATGATTAATAGTTCAACGATTTTGAAAAAGAGTTTGTCGATTTTGAAAAAAGGTTCATCAAATTTGAAAAAAGTTCATGGAATTTTAAAAAAATGTATTTTTTGTTCGTGATTTCAAAATGTGTTCATAGTTTTAAATTTATTCATTTTTTCAAATTTTGTTCACAATTTTAAATTGTTCAGTGTACATCAAAAATGTTCAATGGGTATTTAAATGGTTTTTCAGCGCATATCACAAAATTGTTCAATGTGTAGTTAAAAGTTGTTCAGATTATATTACAAAAATGTTCAATGTATAAAATTTGTTCATCTTATATCAAAAAAATGTATAAATATGTTTTACATTATTTGAATATATACCACAAAAATGTTTGCTGTGTAGTTAAAAATTGTTCATCGTACACCAAAAAAATGTGCAGTGTATATTTGAAAATCGCTCGTCGTATATAAATTTTTGTTCATGTTCTCAATAATTGTTCATGTTTTAAAAAATTATGTAATTTTAAAATTTTAAAAATTTCACCAATCATGAAAAAAGTTCATCAAGATTAAAAAACAGTTCATCGATTTTAGAAAAAAAGTTCATCGATTTGAAAAAGAGTTCACGGGTTTTCAAAAAAGGGTTCACGAATTCGAAAGAAGTTCAATTTTTTTGAAAAAAAAAGTTCATAAAGTTACAAAAGGTTTATCGATTTTGAAAAAAAGTTCATTGATTTGAAAAAGATTTCACGGATATTCAAAAAGGGTTCATGAATTCGAAAAAAGTTCACCAATCATAAAAAAAGTTCATAAAAAATGGAAAAAGGTTCATCGATTTTGGAAAAAAGTTTATCAATTTGAAAAAAGTTCATTCATTTTGAAAAATTCACATAAAATCAGAAAGTTCTTCAAATTTGACAAAAAAACCTCACAAAACTTTCAAAAGATCATCGCTTTTTGAAAAAATGCTCATGCATTCGAAAAAGAAAAAACAAATGGAAAGAAATGAAAAGAGAACGAACAATAAAATAAAAAACCATCAGAAAAAGCTGTCCAGAAAAAAATAAAAACAAAAAAACTGAGCTGGTAGCTTCCAAAGACCGAGCTTCCACGAACTGAGGACAACATAAAAAGGCAAACGAAGAGATTAATCACAAGCGTGAAGAAGCCCTGGTGGTTAGTGCCTTTGTTGACGAAACGGGTGGTCATGTGTTCGAATCTTATTGCTTGCACCATTTTTTGCAATTTAACAGAAGAAGAAAATAAAGTTAAATGGGCTGGCCCATGTAGCATCGATGGAAGGAAGCGGGGTGTGCGCCCGTTTGCGCCGACGCCTATAACGGGCGCAACGGGCGCCGTATAGGAAATGCCCGCACTCACCACTAGGATAACAACGCATTTATGCTTACAGACTTCCTTCCTGTTTTTCTTCTTTCTCTTGGTCGTTCGCTGGCCAATTTCTGGGCGTTTTTTTCCTTTTTCCTTTTTCCCTTTCTTTTTTTCTTTCCTTAAATGCGTGAACTTTTTATCAAACTCGATGAACTTTTTTCAAATTCAATGAACTTTTATCAAAATCGATGAACTTTTTTTCAAATTTGATGAACTTTTTTTAAATTCAATGAACATTTTTTAAAATTGATGAACTTTTTAAAATTTGATGAACTTTTTTTAAAATCGATGAACTTTTTTCATCTTTTGTGTGAATTTTTTTCAAATTTGATGAACTTTTTTTGAATTCAATGATTTTTTTAAATATTGATAAACTGTTTCTAAATTTGATGAACTTTTTTCAAAATCGATGAACTTTTTTTCAAAACCGATGATTTTTTTTCCAAAACCGATGAACTTTTTTCAGTTTTTTATGAACTTTCTAAAAAATTGATGAACTAGTTTTTAAAATCGATGAACTTGAATTTCAAAATCAATGAACTTTTCAACTAATTTTCAGATTTTTTACGTTAAATGTTTCACTAAAAGAAAGGTTAAGTAGCACTTTTTCCTAGTTGTTGAACAACACAACGTGTATGATGTAGTGGTACTTTCATTTGTGCACACAGACATGCGATCCTGAGTTCGAAACTTGGCTTTCTTGTATTTTCTTCATGTTTTTTTTCGCAACATGTTTTGCTGTGGTCGATCGAACCCCACATGGGCCGGCCTAGTATCGTGACACTTCGAGCGCCACAACTCGAAACCGGTGCTGAAGGCGCCGGTTAGGAGCTCTCATGTTATACAGCCTTTTGGTTCAAGCATGCAGCCATTTTACAAACATAGATAATCAATTTGGTACTGTGCTGTCTCATAGAAGATCATGATGATGCTGACATCATTGATAATGGCGAGGATTTCCCGTGTCCATATACCCCTGATTTTCCGGAGCAACCACAATAGAAAACTTGCTTGTGGTAGAAAAATAGAAAAAATGGATCTGGACCACTGGATGGGAGACTGGGAGACTGATGGCCCAGATTTAGGTGGATGATTACCACAACAATTTGATCCATTTATCTACTAGACAAAAAATAAAATTGATCCATTTATGGGCATATAAAATTTTTGGATTCATGTTCATCGGATCTTTCCAGTAATAGCATGTTCTTATCTATAAGATGAAAACTATGAAGCTCTTTAAATCTAGATCAGGTTCGTAGTTTTCTATATGCATATATGGAACCTGCCTCATATTACCGCTAGAACATCACAAGCAATATTGCAATAGGAGGTACCACGAAACAACCAGGAAGCTTTTTACTCGTCCCAAGCTCTTTTAGACGTGCAACAGGCCACCGAGCAACAGTTGTTTCCCAGTTCCAGTTATATGTAAAACTAGCTCTCAAAGTATTAAAGATGATGGTATACATCCATTTTAATTGCAAGTACACACCTTCTGAGCAGTGGCAAATAGAAATGTCAACATAGCACGCCAGGACCGGCAAGTAAGATATGTGTGCCATGCATTTCTTCATAAACTAGATGATTACCCTGCGCTTTGCTGCCGGAATCACAACTGCGTGATATGAAACACTTTCGATAAATTACTTGGTTATAGTAGATAGTCATTGAAAAAAATAAGATGTGGCCAGTGTGTCAAATAAAATTGTATCTGTTCTAAAAATGTATCTATAATAGTTTGTCCTGTTAATTAGAAAGTGTAGTCTTCAGTACACCATTGAATAGCATGAATAATATAGAGATGATTGCATACATAATTCTGAAACTGAGAACGCATGCACCATCACTAAATAAATGACACATACAAATTGCAGTTCTCATAGAATTTCAATCACCAAGCATATGTGATATTCAGGCATATAACAAAAGATTTCTTCATGCAAGCAAAAGCAAGCAGAACCGCAGAAGTACACAGATTCAAAATTATTGGAAGGCAGCCTGTGTATTTATTTTTTTGATAAATTTCAACATGAGATCTAGCAGATACATAAGATAGTGTCAAAAATGTTTCTTTTTCAGCATTGACAACAATACATGTGGGCTAGTGAGTGACAATGTTGGAACGATGATAGTCAACATAGAACGAAAGTGAGGATTCCTCTAAGAGGACGGCAAACAACAAATAAGCCAGAAAAATGATGTAAACCTTCAGTTGAAGAAATAGAGGGGGGCATACGAAGGATCAAATTGCTTGATAGACAAATTAGCTATATGTGGATTTATGCCGCATCATTTAGTCAAATACCTGCAGGGCATGAGGAGCATCACCAATAAACAGATTGCTGGTCATCGAGTAAATGGAACCGGCGGTCATAGAACTTGCACTACGGGTACACTTAAGTATCGGTACGTGCAAACTGGAAAAACCCATCACAGAACTTGCATTGTGGGTGCAGATAGGTCACATAGGTCATCTGAACCGGCCAGCTGCCTGGTTTTCTTCCTCTAACGGTCAAGCGCAATAAATTTGTTCATAGCTTTATAAATATATGTGATTCGTGACTTTAAAAAAATGTTCGTGAATGATAAATTTGAAAACTATTTGTTCACGACTTTAAAAAAATGTTCGCGAACATTTTTTTAAAATCATGAACACTTAAAAATATTTGCGATTCGCGGTATAAATTATGTTCACAAACGATAAATTAAAATATATTTTAAACATATTTGTGATCCGTGACTTTAAAAAAATGTCCACGAACGAAAATTTTGAAAATGTTTGCGAACGATAAATTTGAAAATGTTCGTGATCGATTATTTTCAAAATATTTGTGATTCACGAACATTTTTTTAAAGTCGTGAACATTTAACAAAAATATTTGTGATTTGCGACTTTAAAAACATGTTCATGAGCGATAAATTAAAAAATAATTTTTAAAAATATTTGTGATTCATGACTTTAGAAAAATGTCCACGAACGAAAATTTTGAAAATGTTAGCGAACGATAAATTTGAAAATGTTCATGAACGATTGATTTAAAAATATTTGTGATTCGCGAACATTTTTTTAAAGTCGTGAACATTTAAAAAAATATTTGTGACTCGCAACTTTTAAAAAATGTTCGCGAACGATAAATTAAAAAAATATTTTTTAAAAATATTTGTGATTCACGACTTTAAAAAAAATATTTGTGACTCGCAACTTTTAAAAAATGTTCGCGAACGATAAATTAAAAAAATATTTTTTAAAAATATTTGCGATTCACGACTTTGAAAAAAATATTCACGAACGATAAATAAAAAAATATTTATTAAAAATATTTGTGATTCATGACTTTAAAAAAATGTCCACGAACAAAAAATTTGAAAATGTTTGTGAACGATAAATTTGAAAATGTTTGTGATTCCTGAACTTTTTTAAAAGTCATGAACATTTAGGAAAAAATATTTATGTACATTTTTCTACCAAATAATATTGTCTTTTCTACAAAATAATCAACCCCAACCAACCTCACGTGCGCCGCACATGACCGCTCGAGGGAGAAGAAAGGGCAGTTGGCCGGCTCAGATGGCATGTGTGACCTATCTGCACCCGCAACGCAAGTTCTATGACGGATTTTTTTTGAAAATGAGGCAGCTGGCCGGTTCAGATGGCATATATGACCTATCTACATCTGCAATGCAAGTTTCATGATGGATTTTTCCGATTTGCAAGTACCGTGACTTAAGTGCACCCGCAGCGCAAGTTCTCGGACCACCAGTGCCATTTACTCTTGGTCATCAGATTGATAGGCATCGGCATGTATGAGTTTCAAAGTACAAAGAAGACAAAATAAATATTTGATCACACACGCGCACAGAGAAGGAGGAAGAGAAACGAAAGGTACTTCTCGATTGTGTACTTGGAGATGCACCATGTACAGGGTACGCATACAATTTGGAGCCTTGCAGTGTGCTATCGTCGCTAGTGCTTCACCAACACTGACGCTGGTGAACACTTGAGCTCGTGCATGCAAACCACGGATTGATGTGATAAGGTGATTTCTGATTTGTGCTTGGAGCAAGGCGCAGACAACCAACTATGGCGGAGAGGACGATGTATTGGAGCAACTAAAGATAATGCTCTCCGGTGACCCAATGATGTTGTTGCTGTGTGACATCGCCAGTCTGGATGTAGGACTGCTGCATGGTCGTCTGGGTGTAGGACTACTTCTGCTGGTAGTTGCCGGATTAGGTGGGATCCGAGTCTTCCACCTGCCCGTCCTCTTAGCCCCTCCTCCCCATCGCCCCCCATCGTGGATGATATCAAGCATCTCCCTGTCCGCGTCATACGCCGGCTCCCCCGCTCTCGGCATTGCAGTAAACAGCAAAAGGGCACCCATCTGCTCTCCCCCGCAGTCCTCGCCCGGACGAGCGGCGGTGAAGAATACTAGAAGAAGAGCGACGCCGCGTTAACATCGACGATGTAAGGAACCATACCGGCGGGGTTTGCGAGCTGCTTGGCGGCGTAGTAGTACGGAGGCTTGTAAGGCTCCGGCCACGACGCCATCAGTACTATGAGCGCGCCTGTCTAGTGGTGTCCACCCCGTCCGCCACGACCATCGCCACCATCAGTCCCACCGGCGGCCAGACGCTTCCTCATCTTCTCCTCCTTTGCGTCCTTCGCTTTGACGTGGCGATTCTGCCGCATCTCCGAGCTGATCTTCCGGGCGAACGTGATGCTCGGATTCTCCAGCACCTCCGACGCCTCCATCTCCAACAGGTTCTCCGACTGGTAGTCGGCGGCGGAGGGAAGGAAAGGGTGGGAGAAAAGAGAGGGAATTGGTCAGAGAGCGACGGGGAGTGAAAGAACAGAGTGGGGGATTTTGGCACGAAAACAGTGCAAGATGCTACCAAAGCGCAGGCTTGGCTCTCCTTTTGGGTGGGCCAGGTGGGGCAGAAAGCGACGTTTCGCGTGTCCAGACTCCTGCAAACCTCCGGCAGCTAAAAAAAGTACAAAACCGGTTCAGTGGTCTAAACACACTACAAAATTAAGAGTGATTCTGTTAGAAAATCCAGAGTGGGTCAGAGAAAAAACCAAACACATGTCGCTTATGTACATGGAATTATCTAGCCATACGTTGCTTAGAACGCTAGAGTGTCCTGCTATTTTTTTTAGTGTTCTTACTAAAATACAAAACCGGGAGTGAACTATGTTAAAAAGCTAGAGTTAACCGAAGAAAATAATTAGAACACTGGAGCAATGCTATTAGCGGTACTATAGCGTGATATTTTTTAAGTGGTCTAAACAAAGTACAAAACCAAAAGTAAACTATGCTAAAACGGAGAAAAAACAAGACATGTGTGAGTGGCAGAAGAGTTATGAGCTAGAACTGCAAACGCACCACAAGCGCCCCTGCTTAGCCACTTTAATACTCTTGTGCTCCCTCCGTCCGGAAATACTTGTCGGAGAAACGGATGTGTCTAGACGCATTTTAGTTCTAGATACATTCATTTTTATCCATTTCTCCGATAAGTATTTTTGGACGGAGGGAGTATGTAATTACGCGGCTATATCACAGTAAATGTTGGAAACAATAAAACATAAAAAAACATCAAATAAGTCGTTTCAGTTGTCCACCATAGGAGATACGTATTGCTTTGCCGGAAAAAGCTGACGAAGACAACATTGGTATAATAAGAAACAACAAAGTATTACTCCCTCCGTTCCAAAATAGATGACTCAACTTTGTTCTAACTTTAGTGTAAAGTTGGGTCATCTATTTTGAAACGGAGGGAGTACAAGACAACCATAGAAAATATTTGTTGATTTTAGATTTTAAACACAGTAGTAAACTCCTGCAAAATATACAAACTTCTATTTAGAGGACATTTAAGTGTAGATCATATATTTTTTGAATTATTTTCATGACAACTTACCACCTATATCATGTGGTCTATTTATAGAGCATCTTAAATACCACCACCTCCGAGACAGATAGAATAGGACACATATGATTCATCAATTTGTTTCTGTGGAAAATTATACTCCCCTTGTCTCAAAATTCTTGTTTTAAATTTGTCTAAATACAGATGTATCAAATCACGTTTTTGTATTAGATACATCTGTATCTAAACAAATTTAAGACAAGAATTTTAGAACGGAGAGAGTACAAAATATCGACGGAAGAGAGAAAATAGTAGATTAATACGAAATCAATGGTTATGTAAGGCATGCTGCTGACCTTGGTGTCGACAAGCCAGGACATTCGTGCATGTATGGGCTAAAAATATGTATATGTATTGCAAAACAACCACCCAAAAATCACCATGCGCCGACCGGGCTTCCATCCTACCAACCACCTCGACCAATGCACCAAAATATAACATGTGTCCTACAACTATAATTTGAACTTCAAGATTTTTTTTCCCTATAATTAGCATCTGCACTCCATACAAAGATGGTAGATATGGATCGGATTGTTCATATATACTCCCTCCGTCTGGAAATACTTGTCATCAAAATGGATGAAGAGATGTATCTAAAACTGAAATACGTCTAGATACATCCCCTTTTATTTATTTTAATGACCAGTATTTCCGGTCGGAGGGAGTATATAATTGAGAAACAAGTCATATTATTACCAGCAAAAGATACATCTATTATCAACTATACATATAATACCCCATCATTTGGTTAACAGATTATCTTTTGGATATTGACACGGTCTAATATGCATATTTGGTTATTAGTCTTTAAAGGCTAAAATCTGTATGAAATTACCAAATTTAGATTACGAAAAATACCACAAAGTTTGAACACATAAAGTACATTCTTTTTTAGATAAGGAACTAGGAATAAGCATAAAAGAATTATGAACTTTGCTAGAAAATTAGCAGTTGCAATTATATATGTATGTTCATGAATGAACGAGAATGTTAGCAATTTTACATCAATAATATCGATGGTAATGTTTCCTGGATGGCCAAGTTATTTATGAAAATGTGAACACTAATAGGTGCACAAAAAATAAGGAGATAAGATGGGAACTTAGAAGTACTCCCTCCATTCCAAAATAGATGACTCAACTTTATATTAACTTTAGTACAAAGGTGGGTCATCTATTTTGGAACGGAGAGAGTACCGTCTATTGCTCGCAATGGCTTCATCATCTACTAGACAAAAGTCTTAACCAACAAATTAATAATCTTGATGGAAATATTTTTCAGTCCATTAAATTTTCTTAAGATGTACATTACACTCCAAGATGCTTTTATATTATTATAAACCTGCACCTCATGTCCAAACAAATATCAAAGCTAATAAAATAATGAAAATAAATGAATAAATATAATGTCAGCATAACAAATCTAGCCACGCAAATGTACGGGTCACCCTGCTAGTTTTTAATAATAGTCGTAACAGGACAAACGTGAAGAGAAAAACAAAGCTGAATCTATTACACAGCACCACACAAGATTGTGGGGGTTGGGTAGAACACCCACACTCTGCGGCGAATCTGTCTCGCTTCCATTGCTAATATACTTATCAAAGAAGTCGTCTGAGTCCATGACAAGTGGGTCGTCCGTTACATTAAATGTAAGCACCACACCTAAGAGAACCAGCAATGTTAGTGCAACAGATCTAGAAGTCCGCTTTGTGTTTTAATCTATGCATGTATAACTTGGTTTTGGATTCAATGCGCTAAATTGCACATGCACAATTGATATAAGATACAACACTTAGGCAAAGTTGCACTCTAAACAATTACATAGAAGTTTTCTTTGTGTTTTCATCTGTGCATAGGTAATTAGGTTTTGGATTCAATTCATTAATCCATTACAGTTGCTGCTACAAGTAGAATGCAAAAATGATATGGCATACCTTCTTTTTCGTCTCCTTTCTTGTATTTTTTCTTAGTTTGTCTCTTTGTTTTGCCCTTTTGACCTGCACATGCACAATTGATGTCAGATACAACACTTCAAAGTTGCCTTCTGCATAGAAACAAAGTTGAACAGATACCTCTTTTTACTCGTCTTTTCTTTTGCTTCTTTTGCCCTGCCCCGCCAAGACTGATTGAGCTTCTCTTCCTCTTCCTCTTATGTACCTTAGGAGACGTGCCTGCTCATCCGCTGTTAATGTTAGGACCCACCCCCAAAAAAATGAGAAGTCCTAAGCAAAGACCTAAGCGAGAACTACATAGAACGAAATAAACTACAAATACAACATGCAGTAAATTTAAGAAACAAACCATCTCCTACAATTAAGAACTGAGGAGTCAACATTACCAAACCAACTTCACAAACTTTTCTTCATCGCCCATTTCCATTCACAAAATGAGCCAACGACAAACAAATCTCAGTTACTTCTTGAAAACCTTCCAGAAAAAAAATGTCTTGCTGTAGGAAGCATGCTGAGAAATTCCACACTTGCATTTCATATTTCCATTAATGCCCAAATGACCACCAACAATATGCACTGAATCTGCATTAGAACAGCCATAAGTATCATCTTATAACTAACATGGTTTTTTTTGTTAAATCCTAACGTCATTAGTTGAACCTAATCAATGGGTTCAAAACTACTGACTAGATAGTTTTAATTTTGACAAGTAATTCTATCTTTCACAGTAATACATTAATTATACATATGATTTGCTCTTAACATTCCACATTAAGCCACTTTCAACATCTATGGGAGATTCTTGTTTAGCATTTTTAGCTCAAGTTAATTAAGGATATGATATGAGTACCTCAAAACTCTTAACCAATTCGCCATAAGCTATAAAGCAAGAATAATTTATCCATCTTTCCGAATGTTGGCAAGTCCATGCTGTTTTGTACTTAAGTAAGCTATGAGGGAGAAGGAAGCCTTTGTAGGCTGGATTGGACAGCTAATATAACAGAAATGAGTAGAGGCTAAGTTCTGCTCCCTCCCTCTCTCCCATACGAGCGGGGCCAAAGGGGTGATAGATCTGCGTGGATACTCCAATGGGAGAGAGCTCGATTTGAGACTCCAATGGTGAGCTGAATTCCAGCAGTATGGTGGCGACGAGGGAGTTCGAACTGCCGATGCACTAGATCTGGTGGTAGGGCTCTCCATGCCTCAGCTCGACACCAAATCCAACGACCTCCACGGCGAGCTTGGAACCCCTCCCTGCTTTAGGCTACATAATTCTCTTCCATATTTGCTCAAAGGTAAATGTATCATCACCCTCAGAAGAAATTCTAATTTTTTAAGTGTCCATGTGTTATGGTGTGGATGGCAGAATGAATAACTCAAAATACAGACCATTGTTTTACATTCACTACTATTACAATCTCCATCTTCATGTGTGTTGTGTTGCATATCCGCTAATAGAAGGTCATTCTTCTATTGTTTTGGGTTACCTAGCTGTCTATTTTGCATTCCTTTATGTATGAAATGTACTGTAACAGAAGCATCAAATCAATTCCATCTTAGAATTTCTCAAGTCCCATGCCAACAATGGTACCTGCACTCCTGAAATTGTACCTCATGTTATCCATGTTCAGTTTGGATGTTCTTTGCTAATTAAGATTACTTCATCAATTCTTATCTTGACATAATTTCTTAGCTACTATGCATCACGGACATCTAATTGTCTAATGAGTAATATTTCAATATGTTTGTAATATAACTGCTATTTCCCAAGGAGGGTGTGACATTCACGGCAAGCCGGTTCAAGTTCATGAGAAACCCAAAACCTATTTCTGGTATGAAGTAAATAAGGATGGCAATGCCTACAGAACTCATAAGAAGGGGGCTGATTGAGTAAGTCACGCTGTTCTGATGCTTTGAATTTTGGTTATCATTGTCTGCTGAAGAGCTTCTAGGATCTGGCATTTGGTGGGATAATCACCAAACACATGTTACCGTTGTGGTCTAAATGTACCATCAAAAATTTGGAGTTGGACATAGAATGGAAATTTGTTTGCTCTTCACCTTCAGTAAGATGATATGCAATAGGAATGTAACTGATTGGCTAGCTGAAGCAAACCCTGCTCATGAGCCTGAATAGTGCAAGGCGGCTCAACACAGTAGTCAAATTGTAAACAAAAATGATGGATTCGACAATCCTTTTTCGTGTCAGTATACTAGCCCATGTTTTGATGTAGAGTGAAATCAGTGGGTATTATTATTCACATACAACAAACATGTATACCATAGAACAGTAACTTTATTTCATCTAAATATGCTTGCAAGAACTTCGGTACCTGTGGAGTAGTGTGTGCTGATGCATGCATATAATTTTCAAGACACAATTGCTAGGGACATGCTGGAAGTGATGTTCGTTGGAGAAGTAGTCTAGTTGTGTGAAGGCATACATATTTGAGTGATATAAAAAATAAAAAAATAATTTCCACGAGTTTATCATGTGATCATTTTTTGAACTTTATAATCAATGCTATTTTCTGCATAAAAGAGTAATCTATGTTCTTTCCTACTTCATCTGAATACTTTCAATATCATGCTATGTCCAATCATTGCATTCCATTATCAGCAGATTTAGATGGAATCTGTAGTAGGAGTGTTGTTGTCGTAGTCATGGAAGAGGCAAAGCACACAAGAAGGTTTGTCACTAAGGTAGGAGGTTGAATTATGCAGAAATAAATGTTACCATGATTACAGTTCTTCCGTTTGATTACCCCAAGGTGACTGCAATATTTCAATAGCATATAATCTTATTAACCAATCAACTTGATTGGAAACAACAATGTTATGTTGAGAAGTTGATTACCCTGCTGTATGTGATAGAAAAACTGCAGGTTGTTGTTTCCTGATAGAAAAACTGTCTTCCACAGTTCATTCATTTCTCTTCTCAACCTTGAACAATTTCAGCCTTCCCTTCCAAATTGGAACAGTGAGTAGTATCTGGATCTCTTTATACTTTCCTTTCAGATATGTAAACATTTGCATGGTCCACCAACTGCTCGCAGTTTTAGTCTGCAAATCCTGTTCATTTTGTTCCGACAACTTTTTCTTGCTTCTTCCTCTATAGGGTTACTGCTCTTCATCATATATTCATGTTTTCGAGATATTTGTATAGTTGTGCTCTTCGTCGTGTAGAGTCCGCCTCCCCCTGCCCCAAAAAACTGTCTTTAGGCATATGTATTGATACTATTTCATTGTGTAAGTAAGACTATCTTTGCTATTTTAGCCTGCTTTCAGTTAGTGCACAATTAGATTTATTCAATTGTACGAGGATTTATTTTAGACCACCATTTGATCAGTCACATCTAGATCTATCTAATTGTATGATGTCACATTGAAGGAAGCACCATTATGAACCATCTGTTAATCTGTCAATATTACAAAGAGAAGAGAAAACAATAAAATAAACACATTGCTATGTGGTGAGTGATTTTGCTGCCCTAATGTGGTGAGTGGTTTTGTTGCCCTTAGGCTTTAGGATACTCCTAAATAGCTGGAGTACAAAGTCCTATATGTGCCATATATGAAGGTGAGAAGAAAGTTCCTCTCCCTATGCAGCAAAGCATTCCATTTAGCACTCATATTTCATTATGTTCGACTTTCGTTTTGTTTATGTGAATTTGTTCCTATGAGTTTGAGTGGAGCTGACATTTTTTGTGAGCGCACTGTGCAGCGGTTTAACTATCTCATTTCAGATTCTTTATTTCTCTATAACAAATGCCAAGTTTTTCACAACTAAAGCTTTTAAAATTGTGCTTGGATGTTCCGTGGGATTTTGTATTTGAAATCTTGCATGCTCAAACAACCTCTTGAGCTGTGCAGATGTGCGCCCTGGTAGTCTGGTACAATGTCTCAAATTCTTCCTTGGACTAGAAACACAATTCAGTCATTTATTTTCTGTTTGGTGGGATATGTGTTACGTGAAAAAGATAAACGAACCAGAGTC
>NC_041391.1:600924392-600928053 GCF_002162155.2 Triticum dicoccoides
CACTGCGCCACGGTGGCGGAGCCCCCCACCCCCACCCCACCCCCCGCGCGCTGCCAAACAGGGACGGGGACGGCTCAAACTCAACTTGGGGCGGGAGTGGTGGCTAGCCGGCGCGGCTGCCCCGGGGACGTGGTGGTGACGATGGCGCGGCGCTCTGGTGGATCTTCAGTGCGTCGGCGTGAAGGTCACGGATTTGGGGTCCACGCCTAGATCCCATAGTGGGCCGTGACGGGCCACCGCATGAGACAGGCTGGCCGGTTTGCGGCGGCTCCGGCTGGCACCTGTTGATCCACGGCGGAGGTGGTGTGCCTCAGATCATGGACGGCGACGCGGCGATATCACACAGGTGGGCTTGGCATGCGGCCGTGGACGGTGTTGGCTGCCCTGGGCCTCATGGGAAGCGGGGCAGTGGCATGAGGAGGTCGGGCGACAGCCCCAGGAGCGCGGTCGCCAAAGGCCTAGTGGTGACTGGTATGGGGGTGTGGATCAAGAGTCGTTGAGTGGATCTAGCCCTCCCGTCGGGTGGTGCTTCACTGTGATGGAGGTGCCCCAGTGGGAGCAGAACATGGAGTGGCTTGGTGGTCGGCGGCTGAGTTGTGGTTGTGCAACTGCAATTCCCTTGGAGCTTGGCAGTGAGTTGGAGCACCGAGTGAAATCCTAGCACCGCTAATGGCAGTTGCCAGCCATGACGGCGCCTAGGGCGTCATTTTTTCGTTCTTGGAGGCGTGGCCATGGGTTGGTCCTTTCTCCTAACACCGGGATCTTGGATCCGGGTGAAAACTCGAGCTCCATCGGAGCGGGCGATGGCGGCAGCTACATCGCTACACCTTCTTGGAGGCCCCGCCTTGTGGAGTCAAGGCCTTGGTGCTCGTGGGAGTTGTGGTTTGTGCTACACTGCTCTGCCGAGAGGATGGTGGAAGCCGAGGCGGCGGCCTCGGATGGTGATGCTACGTCAAGGTGGCGGCCTCGGATTGCGATGTCACGATGGCCCCATAGTGTTGGGCTATTGCTTGGATGGTTTGGATGGAACCTTGGTGTCGCACAGGTGACAAGATTGTCGACCCGGTCATCGTGTCCCTTCCAGCGCGACATGGCTTGAATGTCTGGGCGACGGCCCTGGATGTTAGCATGGCGGCCATGGTCTGTGAGCAGATGTCATGCGTGGCATGGGCTGCGGGATGTGCGGGTACTGTGGCGCTGCGGCTCTTGCCGAGCTGGGGATGTCGGGTGGTGGCCTCGGAAGGCGGTGTTAGTGGTGTGTGCATGGCACGTTTTAGTGTTGGATGCCAGGGTGGCGGCACCGGGTAGCTGCGGTCCTTGAGGTGTCATTTTTTGCATGGCACTGGGCACTTGAGGCACGCTCCACCACCTATGTATGTTTAGGTGGCCCATCCCTGCTCCCTTGCATGCTCGGCGGTGATGGCGGTGCCTTCGGGTTCGTTGGTTTATCAATGTTTGGTGGTGTGCCTTTCTCAAGTTTTGTTGCCTCGGCAACCATCGGGGACTTTGTGCCCTTTGTATCTGGTTTTGCCCGGTTTACCCTAATTAACAGGGCAATTCTCTTCTTCTATATGAAATGCAGGAACCCCCTGCCACTCTCTGAGGTGTTACTCAGGAAGAAAAGATAAATGAGCTTTTAGCCTGACAAATTGAAAAACTCAATACCCTTTGCTTGCTGCTAACATGAATAGTTGTTACTTTGAATTATCAAATTGGTGATGACTGATAAAATTTTGTACCAATTCGATAAACATAAAGGTAAGGATTTTCCAAACCCCCAAAGAAGGTCTCTTGCAAAATGGTACTTCCTCCGCCCCAAAATAAGTGTCACTGATTTATTACAAAATTGTACTAAATCAGCAATACTTATTTTGGGACGGAGGGGTTATATTAGTTTTGGGGCATTTTTTCTGTTTTGAACTTCGTTTTAATTTCTGTTCAACTTGCGCATATCCCTAAATCTACCCCTGACATAACATCAATGGCTAAAACAGTACCCCCCCCCTTTCCAAAATATAAGGTCTATTAGTTTTTAAAAAGTCAAACGTGTGCATGTTTGACCAAGTTTCTAGAAAAAAACATCACTATCTACAATACCAAATTTATATCATTTGATCCATCAAGTACTTTCATAATTTATCTATTAGGTACTGGAGATGTTGATATTTTCTTCTATACTCTTGGTCAAACATACAATCGTTTGACTTGCATGAAAACTGATCCACGTTATATTCTGGAACGGAGGGAGTATATTACAAGAGGTAGTATTATGACAACTGCATTTGTTTTTGCACCAAGTGAACTGAGGCCGTCCATGTGAATCAGTAGCTCAAGATGTTTCAGTGTGCGAGAACACTGACTGCATTGCGCGCTAAATAAACTAAACATACTACTAGAAGCGATATGTATCAACGCAGAGATATGGATCTCTGCAGGTGAAATTTTGTGAGCTGATGTTTCTGTAAAATGTAGTTTCGGATGTGAAATCATGCCATTACACACATCAACATGAATGGGAAGATATGTTGTTAGTGGGTTGATGAACCTGTCTGGACAGTGTCAATGGCAAAAATTATGTCTTTCATAAACTTATCGTATTGCTTTGTTTCTGACATAATGCTGTATATAATTTTTCTCACATAGGATGAACAGTAATCATGCAATTGTAAGCAACATATATACTCATATGTCATGCATGTTTAAGTTATATTTTTCCCCGGCCACGGCAATGCGTGGCTTTTCTTCTAGTAAATATCTAAGTCAAATAGCAACAAGTGAAGGCAATATTGTACCTGTGTTCACATTCGAAGAACTAGGGCCACTTTTGCTTTGATCTTCCATAATACTAAGACAATGCTCTTAACACTTCTTACACAATATTAACTGCATCAGTTAATTGAAATAATTAACACAAATATTTCAGCTAAAAACAGGAACCCTAATTACTGAGATTTAAGCAAGTTGTTTGACCATGCCCACTGTTATACCCACTTACTCTGTTGAAGAATGCTATAATTTGGTTATACAAATTACGCTCGTATGGTCGTACCAGTAAACTTGCACCATGTTGAAGAATACGCACTTTTAAGGTAAAGTATATTCACTCGAAACACGTAGCTTGCAACTTGTTGACAAAAAAATTGCACTAGTTCAAAATTTTGATTCAAAAATGTACTCCCTCCGTCCAAAAACACTTGTCGGAGAAATGATAAAAAGATGTATCTAGATACATCCATTTCTCCGACAAGTATTTCCGGACAGAGGGAGTATTAATTAAGTGCCATAATTTTCTATATACAAGAAAATGTATATTTATTCTCAACCAGAAACAAACCGTGCACCAGTCCAACTACCTATAAATGTTTACAAGGAGGATCAGAATTTGACTATTTCTTGTATATATGAAATCCTAAAGAAAACAAACAGAATGCATGACTAGTATTATGCAGGCTTAAGATTGCTTTGCACAGAACAAATGGTGGACTATAAACTGCAGGCACGTGATGAAAAATAATAAACTAAGTTGAAGATGTGAATTAATACCTTTTAGAAAAGAATCCAAACAAAAGGCCCAACTTGAAGTAGCCCTCAATCCAGAAACTGCACACCAGAGGGAGTGAGACGGATCACACATAAGAGAAGCATTCATGCAGAAGGCGAT
>NC_041391.1:600928311-600944326 GCF_002162155.2 Triticum dicoccoides
CAACAAACCAACTAGCTGCAAAGCAATCTAAAATATAAAAACAGTCTACTTCCATTATTCCTTTCCAGACTGTCATGGGATTACTTCCGGGCTCAATGTGCTTTGATGCTACGTGCGCAATAGCAATTACTAATGGCTAGCAAGCTTGGAATTGCATCTTGAACGAGATCCTGCAGAATCCCATAGATACTCAGGCAAGTCTGAAGGGCAAGTTTCCACATGCTCCAATGTTAGCTGAACTAAAAGATACGGTAAGTAAGAACTGAAAAGCAAACGATCTGGTGTGTCCCAACTCCCAACAGATTAGAGCAACTGATTCAAGCATACGGTAAAATGCCAAAATTCTGCAGAGAACCATCTTCCTTTACTAGCTCCTCGTGATCACAGACGATAACAAAAGGACGGTCGGCGCACCTGCTGCCTGCGGATTTTGCCCGCCAACCCCGCCTAGTGGTCGCGGTCCGCTGCAGCTCCGCCCTCCCACATCGCCGCGCCGGCCACCCCCGCCTAGTGGTCGCGGTCCACTGCAGCTCCGCCCTCCCACACCGCCGCGCCGGCCACCCC
Organism: Triticum dicoccoides; assembly: GCF_002162155.2. NCBI lineage: Eukaryota > Viridiplantae > Streptophyta > Magnoliopsida > Poales > Poaceae > Triticum > Triticum dicoccoides. The sequence goes on from NC_041391.1 coordinate 600,928,876, forward strand.
CGCCTAGTGGTCGCGGTCCACTGCAGCTCCGCCCTCCCACACCGCCGCGCTGGCCCTCCCCACCTAGTGGTCGTCGTCCGCTGCAGCTCCGCCGTCCCACACCGCCGCGCCGAAGAACAGACAACAGAGAGGAGAGGAGGGGAGGTGGGGAACGGAGAATTAGGGTTAGCGAATGATTTATTTTTTTAGGCTGTTAGCGAATGGGCCTCCTTAAATGGGATGCCCTGGGAAGCCCGGATCAAACACCCATGCCACATCCACAGCGTGCGTGCAGCTGCTGGCCCAAGGATCTCAAAACCATCATGACTTTAGGACTTCGGGATCCAAAAAAAACAAACGACCGCTCTAGCTGGCGGCCGGGCCCTAGGTACCGCTTGCGAGCGGCCGGCCCCTGTCCAAGACGTCTAGTCACTGTCGCATATTAAAAACAGCAAAATTACAGTAATCCAAAAGTGCTAAAAGGCACTGTTAATTAATCACTCTATGTGGTCTTTTCTCACGTGATAGATGTTCGTTTCTGATGCATTACTTTTTGATTTTCAAAATTATAAAAGACATATCTTCTAAACCGCGTGTCGAAATTCAGATCCGTTTTCACTGTTGACACCCTCGTGACGTGTTTTTCGAAAGTAGATCCCGTATGGGTATATTTTGACGAACCAGTCTTTCTGCCAATTAAACATCAATATGTGTGCAACTAGACTACATGTAACGCCAACTGAGCATATGTGTGTGCCAATAGTCCTTCTGCCATCTAAATATAATGTGTGTGCAACTAGACTACATTGTCGGGTCAATTGCGCATATGTTTGTGCAATTAGTGTCCTGCTAACTAAACATCAATGTGTGTGCAACTAGACTAAATTATAAGCCAACTGAGCATGTGTGTGTGTGCAACTAGTCTTCCTGCCAATTAAACATCAATGTGTGTACAACTAGACTACATTACAAGCCAACTAAACATCAATGTGTGTGCAACTAGACTAAATTACAAGGCAACTGAGCATATATGCGTGCAACTAGTCTTCCTGCCAACTAAATATCAATATTTGTGCAACTAGACTAAGTTATAAGCCAACTGAGCATGTGTGTGTGCAACTAGTCTTCCTGCCAACTAAACATCAATTTTGTGTAACTAGACTAAATTACAAGCCAACTAAATATCAATGTGTGTGCAACTAGACTACATTACAAGCCAACTAAACATCAATATATGTGCAACTGGATTATATTACAAGCCAACTAGATTATATTTCAGTACTAGTAGTACTATTGGGCAACAAAGCAATAGATCTGATTCGTTCCGGAAGGCAAGAAATTCAAGCTACACTTCCACATCTTCACTTACTAGGCCAATCCATCGGAGCAACGACCGATACATCCTGGTGTTTGGAGTTCGATTGGGTTCGCTGCACCCATGGCCGTTGTTGTATAGTTGACTTATCCTCAGATCTTGATTCTTTTTCACCATAAGTCCGCATCGAAAGGGCAGGGGGGAATACGAAGAGCAAGCAAATTGGGGAAGAGGAAGGAATAGCAGCAATGTCACCCGCAGCTCCTGTCGATTGCACTGGCATGTCTCCGTTGAGCCAACCTCATGCAGCATCGGACTCAACCGCCAGGGACCCAATCCCGTCGTGGAGGAAGGAGCCCAAGTGGATGGGTAAGTCGCGGTGGCCACCGAAAGCAGCGCCGCCGCGCTCGGAGGTGGGTCGACGGCCGCCGGCGCAAGTTGGGGCGGAGGCGGCCGGCACGAGGTTTGGTGGCGGCGGCAGACGTGAGGGGATGGGGAGGAAGGTTTGTGCACAATGGTGGATAACGACAAACTCCAACCGTCCGCATCACGGTTGAGAGCGGGCAAATTTGACAAATTTGACCTATAGACGAAATTAAATCACAGAACGAACTGTCCGTGAAATTATTTCACGTGGTTGACCTGTGGCGCCTAGCTCTCAGGCGCTGCACTAGTGCAACGCCTAGGAGCTAGGCGCTACACTGTATAGTGTGGCGCCTAGCTCTCAGGCGCTGCACACCACTTAATAATTTTCTGATCACACGTGTGCGACGCTGGCCGTGTAGCGTCTATCTCTAAGGCGTTGCACAGTGTAGTGTGACGCCTTCGTAGCGGGCGTCACACAAAAAGGTCAGCCGCGTGAAATAGTTTCACGGATAGTTCATTCTGTGATTTGATTTTGTCTATAGGTCAAATTTGTCAAATTTGCCTTGAGAGCGTCCGACAAAATAGCACCTGACCACGCGGGCGATGGTTCATGGCGGGATCGGGCGGTAACCAGTCGGCCGCTCGGGTTGACGAAAAAGTGCGCATGCACTAAAAAGAATTTAGGAAAACAAAAACAGTGGAAACATGGGGACGACGTGATTTTCAAAGTAGCGACACCTTCCGTTCAGGAGGTCGGAGGAACTTGCAAGACGGCGGGGCTCCTAAGGCTAGTTGTAATGGCAAGTATCGTATACTAGTATCATGCATATGACACTACATCTGTAGTGCATAGTATCATATGTTAGTATCATAAATGACTTCATTTATTAGCATGCATGACACATAGTAGCACAACATTTAATATGATACGATATCATGATATAATACTCAACCATTTTCTTCTTCATTTAATTCTATGTCACCTTATCAAATTTTCCTAGTTGGCATGCATGATACTACCTATGATACTCTCATTACGACCAGCCTAAGAGGGGAGCTCGATTTCTTCTTTGTAGGCTATCTAGGCGGGCGAGTGACGAGTAGTAAGCTAAGGGCATATACAATGGTGCTATCTTAGGAGTGCCGCGTAGGATAAATAATGAGATGGAGGAGAGAGAACTCATAAGAAAAGACTTATCTTTTCTTATTTAAGACAAGACAAGAGATGATCTCTTAGCACAATACTCCCTCCGTCCTTTAAAGAGTGTACTTCCAACTTTCTTGGAAAGTCAAACTTTTTTATATTTGACCGTGTTTATATAATAATACATCAACATTTATGCCATCAAATTAGTAGCATTAGATTCGTGATAAAATATACTTTCATCATATACCTATTTGATTTCACAAACATTGATATATTTTTGCACAAACTCGGTCAAACTTTGAAATAGTTTGACCCTCCAACAAAGTTGGAAGTACACTCTTTAAAGGACGGAGGGAGTATGTTTCATCATGTTTTTAGGAATAGCTATTTATTTAAGATAAGGCTAAGAGATGACCCATTGTAGACTTTTTTTTGTCGTCTCTAAATTACATCCAAGACTTAAGACAAGACTATCTTGTCAATCATTGTACATGCCCTAAATTACTGATGTGGAGAGTGCCAACGCGGGATTGTAAGCGGTTGGCCGTGAGTTGTAAACTTCAAACGATGTAAACCGCGGTGGAGGGCCTCTTCACCCCCTCCTTCTATCAATCATGATATGCACACTCGTGCATATTCTATAAAAAATGCCAAGAGCCCACCCAATCACGAGCTTCTAATGGTCGACCCTCCGTATTTTTTGGCACCACATTTACATGGACCGGGACAAGTGAAAATTATTTTTTAATCATATAACTAATAAGTTGTCTAAAAAACATAACTGATTATGGGCTCAAATATTTCCCCTCTTGCTAGGGTTCTGCTCCACTCGACGCGATCTCTTCGTTGTTGTAGAGTTTCCGCGGCCACCAGGCAGGACCGATCCTTGCGTCCATGTCTTGGTTTGGCTCCAGAGGAGAGGTTGCTAGGGTTTGGACAGGCCCCGATAGATCGTTTTCTTCGAGACAGAGTACACTACATGGATGCCGATGATGCAACTTCGGCGGCTGAGGACAAGGAGTTGGAGGCCACGATGAAGGAATTAGGATTGAGAGAGGAGGATCTCGATGATGTGGTCGTCAAACAAGAGGAACGTGTGCCGGTAGTGGCAGCGACATGGATGGCCATCCCAAGGGTGCACTCTGAAAAAACCTATAGCCAATTCAGCTTCTTCAAAACCATGCGGGAGGCATGCGATCCCATGCACCATGTGCAGATCCATCCTCTCGAAGATAACCTCTACACGATGCAACTCTTGTGCTTAAGAGATTAGAAGAGTGGTGGAAGGAGGCCCTTGGACTTTCTGAGGCAGCGCAGTGATTCTGGTTGAGTATGATGGTTCCACAAAACCCTCGGTGATCAAACTTGATAGTATGGAACTTTGGATTCAAATTCATGACTTGCCTGATGGTTATTTCCACTCCCCAAATCTTGCTGACAAGGTAGGTGAGTTCATATAAGTCGAACCTAAATCCCAAGATTTTTAAGGCAACTTCTTTTGAGTGCATGTGAGAATAATGTCTATAAGCCATTAGAGAATGACGTCTCTGTTGGGGAATGCGGTAATTTCAAAAAAAAATCGTACGATCATGCAAGATCTATCTAGGTGATGCACAACAACGAGAGGGGATAGTGTGTCCACGTACCCTCGTACACCGAAATTGGAAGCGTTTCAATAAAGCGGTTGATATAGTCGAACTTCTTCACGATCCAACCGATCAAGTACCGAACGTACGGCACCTCCGCGTTTAGCACACGTTCAGCTCGATGACGTCCTCGTGCTCTTGATCCAGTTGAGGACGAGGGTGAGTTCCATCAGCACGACGACGTGGCGACGGTGATGATGATGCTACCGACGCAGGGCTTCGCCTAAGCACTACGATGGTATGATCGAGGTGTGTAACTGTGGAGGGAGGCACCACACAGGGTTGGGAGAGAAACTTGTGTGTTCTAAGGTGCCCCCCTGCCCCCGTATATAAAGGAGCAAGGGGGAGGCCAGCCGGCCCCTAGGGCGCGCCCCAAGATGGGAGTCCTACCAGGACTACTAGTCCTAGTAGGATTCCACCAAGACGGAGAGAGGAGAAAGGAAGGAGAGGGAGAGGGAGTAGGAAAGGGGGGCGCCGCCCCCCTTCCCTAGTCCAATTCGGACCCAAGGGGGAGGGGCGCACGGCCTGCCCTGGCCGCCCCTCTCTCTCTCCACCAAGGCCCAGTGTGGCGCATTAGTTCCCTGGGGGGTTCCGGTAACCCCTCCGGCACTCCGATTTTACCCAAAACTTTTCAGAACACTTCCGGTGTCCGAATATAGCCGTCCAATATATCAATTTTTATGTCTCTACCATTTCGAGACTCCTCGTCACATCCGTGATCTTATCCGGGACTCCAAACAAACTTCGGTCATCAAAAACACATAACTCATAATACATATCGTCATCGAACGTTAAGCGTGCGGACCCTTCGGGTTCGAGAACTATGTAGACATGACCGAGACACATCTCCGGTCAATAACCAATAGCGGAACCTGGATGCTCATATTGGCTCCTACATATTCTATGAAGATCTTTATTGGTCAAACCACATAACAACATACGTTGTTCCCTTTGTCATCGGTATGTTACTTGCCCGAGATTTGGTTGTCGGTATCATCATACCTAGTTCAATCTCGTTACCGGCAAGTCTCTTTATTCGTTCCGTAATACTTCATCCCGCAACTAACTCATTAGTCACAATGCTTGCAAGGCTTATAGTGATGAGCATTACCGAGAGGGCCCAGAGATACCTCTCCGAAACACGGAGTGACAAATCCTAATCTCGATCTATGACAACCCAACAAACACCTTCATAGACACTTGTAGAGCATCTTTATAATTACCCATTTACGTTGTGATGTTTGATAGCACAGAAGGAGTTCCTCCAGTATTCGGGAGTTTGCTACCTCTTGAGCATGCGTTGGTTTTCCCTTAAAGAGGAAAGGGTGATGCAGCAAAGTAGCGTAAGTATTTCCCTCAGTTTTTGAGAACCAAGTTATCAATCCAGTAGGAGGCTACACGCAACTCCCTCGTACCTACACAAACAAATAAGAACCTTGCAACCAACGCGATAAAGGGGTTGTCAATCCCTTCACGGCCACTTGCAAAAGTGAGATCTAATAGAGATAATAATAAGATAAATATTTTTGGTATTTTTATGATATAGATTGTAAAGTAAAGATTGAAAATAAAATAGATCGGAAACTTATATGATGGAAAATAGACCCGGGGGCCACAGGTTTCACTAGTGGCTTCTCTCAAGATAGCATAAGTATTACGGTGGGTGAACAAATTATTGTCGAGCAATTGGTAGAAAAGTGCATAGTTATGAGAATATCTAGGCATGATCATGTATATAGGCATCATGTCCGCGACTAGATCGAAACGATTTTGCATCTACTACTGTTACTCCACACATCGACCGCTATCCAGCATGCATCTAGAGTATTAAGTTCATAAGAACAGAGTAGCGCATTAGGCAAGATGACATGATGTAGAGGGATAAACTCAAGCAATATGATATAAACCCCATCTTTTTATCCTTGATGGCAAGAATACAATACGTGCCTTGCTGCCCCTGCTGTCACTGGGAAAGGACACCGCAAGATTGAACCCAAAGCTAAGCACTTCTCCCATTGCAAGAAAGATCAATCTAGTAGGCCAAACCAAACTGATAATTCGAAGAGACTTGCAAATATAACCAATCATATATAAAAGAATTCAGAGGAGATTCAAATATTGTTCATAGATAATCTTGATCATAAACCCACAATTCATCGGATCTCGGCAAACACACCGCAAAAAGAATTACATCGAATAGATCTCCAAGAAGATCGAGGAGAACTTTGTATTGAGAATCAAATAGAGAGAAGAAGCCATCTAGCTAATAACTATGGACCCGAAGGTCTGTGGTAAACTACTCACACTTCATCGGAGAGGCTATGGTGTTGATGTAGAAGCCCTCCGTGATCGATTCCCCCTTCGACGGAGCGCCGGAAAAGGCCCCAAGATGGGATCTCACGGGTACAGAAGGTTGCGGCGGTGGAAATAGGGTTTCGTGGTGCTCCTGGATGTTTTCAAGGTATATGGATATATATAGGCGAAGGAAGTCGATCAGGGGAGCCACGAGGGGCCCACGAGGGTGGGGGCACGCCTACCCCCCTGGGCGCGCCCTCCTGCCTCGTGGCCGCCTTGTTTCTTTCTTGACGTCCACTCCAAGTCTTCTGGATTGCGTTTGTTCCAAAAATAAATCTCCCGAAGGTTTCATTCTGTTTGGACTCCATTTGATATTCCTTTTTTGCGAAACACTAAAATAGGCAAAAAAAACAACAATTTGGGCTGGGCCTCCGGTTAATAGGTTAGTCCCAAAAATAATATAAAAGTGTATAGTAAAGCCCATTAAACATCCAAAACAGGTAATATAATAGCATGGAACAATCAAAAATTATAGATAATTGGAGACGTATCAAGCATCCCCAAGCTTAATTCCTGCTCGTCCTCGAGTAGGTAAATGATAAAAACAGATTTTTTGATGTGGAATGCTACCTAGCATATTTCTCAATGTAATTTTTTTATTGTGGCATGAATGTTCAGATCCAAAAGATTCAAGATAAAAGTTTAATATTGACATAAAGATAGTAATACTTCAAGCATACTAACAAAGTAATCATGTCTTATCAAAGTAACATAGCCAAAGAAAGCTTATCCCTACAAAATCATATAGTTAGGCCATGCTTCATTTTCGTCACACAAAATGCTCCCATCATGCACAACCCCGGTTTCAACCAAGTAATTGGTTCATACTTTTTAACGCGCTTTAGCTTTTTCAACCCTCACGCAATACATGAGCGTAAGCCATGGATATAGCACTATGGGTGGAGTAGAGTATTATGATAGGGATTGTGTGAGAAGACAAAAAAAAGGAGAAAGTCTCATATTGATGCGGCTAATCAACGGGCTATGGAGGTGCCCATCAATTGATGTCAATACGAGGAGTAGGGATTGCCATGCAACGGATGCACTAGAGCTACAAATGTATGAAAGCTCATCAAAAGAAACTAAGTGGGTGTGCATCCAACTTGCTTGCTCACGAAGACCTAGGGCATTTTGAGGAAACCCATCATTGGAATACACAAGACAAGTTCTATAATGAAAAATTTCCACTAGTATATGAAAGGGACAACACAGGAGACTCTCTATCATGAAGATCATGGTGCTACTTTTAAGCACGGGTGTGGAAAAAGGATAGTAACATTGTCCCTTCTCTCTTTTTCTCTCATTTTTTTCTTTTTTTATTTGGGCTTCTTTGGCCTTTTTTTATTTGGGCTTCTTTGGCCTCTTTTATTTTTCATAAAGTCTGGAGTCTCATCCTGACTTGTGGGGGAATCATAGTCTCCATCATCCTTTCCTCACATGGGACAATGCTCCAATAATGAAGATCATCACACTTCTATTTATTTACAACTCAAGAATTACAACTCAATACTTAGGACAAAATATGACTCTATGTGAATGCTTCCGGCGGTGTACCGGAATATGCAATGAATCAAGAGCGACATGTATGAAAGAATTATAAAGGTGGCCTTGCCACAAATACGATGTCAACTACATGATCATGCAAAAGCAATATGACAATGATGGAGCGTGTCATAATAAACGGAACAGTGGAAAGTTGCATGGCAATATTTCTCGGAATGGCTATGGAAATGCCATAATAGGTAGGTATGGTGGCTGTTTTGAGGAAGATATAAGGAGGCTTATGTGTGATAGAGCGTATCATATCACAGGGTTTGGATGCACCGGCGAAGTTTGCACCAACTCTCAAGGTGAGAAAGGGCAATGCACGGTACCGTAGAGGCTAGCAAATTGCGGAAGGGTAAGGGTGCGTATAATCCATGGACTCACATTAGTCATAAAGAACTCATATACTTATTGCAAAAGTTTATTAGCCCTCAAAGTAAAGTACTACTACGCATGCTCCTAGGGGAAGGGTTGGTAGGAGTTAACCATCGCGTGATCCCGACCTCCACTCATAAGGAAGGCAATCAAAGAACACCCCATGCTTCAAATTTGTCACACAACGTTCACCATACGTGCATGCTACGAGACCTGCCAACTTTAACACAAGTATTTCTCAATTTCATAATTACCCAACTACCATGACTCTAACATTACCATCTTTATATCTCAAAACAATTATCAAGTATCAAATTTCTCATAGTATCTAATGCACTTTATATGATAATTTTTATTATACCTATCTTGGATGCTCATCATTTTAAGACTAAAATTTTAACCAAAGCAAATACCATGCTGTTCTAAAAGACTCTCAAAATAATATAAGTGAAGCATGAGAGATCAATAATTTCTATAAAATAAAACCACCACCGTGCTCTAAAAAGATATAAGTGAAGCACTAGAGCAAAACTGTCTAGCTCAAAAGATATAAGTGAAGCACATAGAGTATTCTAATAATTTCTGATTCATATGTGTCTCTCCCAAAAGGTGTGTACAGCAAGGATGACTGTGGTAAACTAAAAAGCAAAGACTCATGTCATACAAGACGCTCCAAGCAAAACACATATCATGTGGTGAATAAAAATATAGCATCAAGTAAAGTTACCGATGGACGAAGACGAAAGAGGGGATGCCTTCCGGGGCATCCCCAAGCTTAGGCTTTTGGTTGCCCTTGAATTTTACCTTGGGGTGCCTTGGGCATCCCCAAGCTTAGGCTCTTGCCACTCCTTATTCCATAATCCATCAAATCTTTACCCAAAACTTGAAAACTTCACAACACAAAACTCAACAGAAAACTCATAAGCTCCGTTAGTATAAGAAAGCAAACCACCACTTTAAGGTACAGTAATGAACTCATTCTTTATTTATATTGGTGTTAAACCTACTGTATTCCAACTTCTCTATGGTTCATACCCCCCGATACTAGCCATAGATCCATCAAAATAAGCAAACAACACACGAAATATGTAACTTTCGAATACTTCTGGAACTCCAAAACTTATACCCAAATAGGAAGTCCTAGGAAATTTTTCTATTCATCTTCTGCAAAAAGAATCAACAAAAAAGCACATTTCTGTGATTTATTAAAATTATTCTCGTGCGCGCAAAAGTTTCTGTTTTTCAGCAAGATCAAATTCATCTAAACAGAAGCTAGATGAATTATTTAATACTAAACAGGAGCAAAAAGTAAGGAACAAAAATAAAATTGGATTGCCTCCCAACAAGCGCTATCGTTTAACGCCCCTAGCTAGGCATAAAAGCGAGAATAGATCTAAGTATTGCCATAATGATAAGGTAAATCACGAAAACTCATCTCATATTCCCTATGTTCAGAAGCAAGTTTTCTTTGTGGCAAGCAAAAGTAATCAAAAGGGCTAAATTTAATGGGACAGAAGTGTTGGGGAACGTAGTAATTTCAAAAAATTTCCTACGCACACGCAAGATCATGGTGATGCATAGCAACGAGTTGGGAGAGTGTTGTCCATGTACGTTTGTAGACCGAAAGCGGAAGCGTTAGCACAACGCGGTTGATGTAGTCATACGTCTTCACGATCCGGCCGATCAAGTACGAACGTACGTCACCTCCGAGTTCAGCACACTTTCAGCTCGATGACGTCCCATGAACTCCGATCCAGCAGAGCTTTGCGGGAGAGTTCCGTCAGCACGACAGCGTGATGACGGTGTCGATGATGCTACCGACACCGGGCTTCGCCTAAGCACCGCTACGATATTAGCAAGGTGGAATATGGTGGAGGGGGGCACCGCACATGGCTAAGAGATCAAGAGATCAATTGTTGTGTCTATGGGGTGCCCCCCTCCCCCGTATATAAAGGAGTGGAGGAGGGGGAGGGCCGACCCTCTCTAGGCGCGCCCAAAGGGGGAGTCCTACTCCCAGTGGGAGTAGGATTCTCCCTTCCCAAGTTGGAGTAGGAGAGGGAAGGGAAGGAGGAGTAGGAGAGAAGGAAAGGGGGGCCGCACCTGTCAGGACCCCGACTCAATGCCACATCGATCTAGCATGTAACACCTCATATCACTTTGTGGCCTCACGCACGGTATTCCCACGGGTGTCGCCTTACCTTAGCCCGGGACCGTTTGCGCCTTTTGGCACACGTATATGACGGTGTCGCTAGCATCCATATGATAAGGAGCCCGGGCTGACATGGCTAGTCGTAAACCCAAAGTGGCACAGACTTACAGGGACAGGCATTCATGACCCAGCATCGAACGTGTCGGTCATCAGCGAGTGAATCCAGGCTGTAGCACTGGGCTAGCAGGACTCTGGTGAACCGGGCTGTAGCGGGCTAACAGGACTCCGATATTCATCGCGTGACATTTCCCCGAAGGGACAGACACAGGAACGAAGAAGGACACATGCCGGCCAGCCTAAGTGTTCCGGAGCAGTAGCAAGCTACCATGGCTCGGTGGAAACACTAGGAGACATTTCCCGGTAAGAGAGGCTACTAAAGATAAACAACTAGATGGTCAGATCCCACACATACCAAGCATTTCAATAGCATACACACAATATGCTCGATATGTGCAAATACAACATGGCATCACAACATGACTCTACGACTCAAGTAATTTATTCAATAGGCTCCGAGGAGTTAGATATTACAAACATGGGTCTCATGACCCAACAATCAGAGCATACAAGTCAAAGCACAAGCGGAAGCTATCATGTCTGGGTACAGACATCTATAACTGAAAAAGGCTGAGAAGCCTGACTATCTACCAGATCCTGCCGAGGCACAAGATCGTAGCTGAGGTAACAAGCTAAACGTCGAAGTCCACGTGGAACTACTAGCGAGACCGAAGTCTCTCTGCAAAAACATAAAATAGGCAAACGTGAGTACAAATGTACCCAGCAAGACTTACATCAGAACTAACTACATATGCATCATTATCAACAAAGGGGTGGTGGGGTTTAACTGCAGCAAGCCAGCTTTGACTCGGTGGCTATCCTAAACTACGACTGCAAGCAACTCTTTTGAGGTGGCGCACACGAGTCCACATATTCACCATATCAATACACCACTATGGATCCGCTCCCGTCTCCCTACGAGAACGCCATCCATAGCACTCACGCTTATCTTGCGTATTTTAGAGTATCCACTTTCACTTGTCTATGAACTGATATAAGCAACCCAGAAGTCCTTTTCCGCGGACACGGCTATTCGAATAGATGATGTTAACCCTGCAGGGGTGTACTTCTTCATACATGTTTCCACCACTTAGCGTCTGCACACGACATGTGCTCGGCAGACTTCAAGCGAAAGCCGACGTGGGTGTAGACCACGACCTACCTAAACACCTAAGTCTCTAGTCCAGGTTTATCGCCTATTCGGGTTCCATCCATGAGGAGATCCGGCCGGAGTTTCGCTCACAGCCCCAAACGATGTGAACAGGGTTCTGTGACACCAAACGGGCGCCCGGTATACCCGGCCACGTGCCTACCGCATCACAGCCCACCCCTACGGTCAGCGCTGTCCACGGCCTCCAGCATACTACAAACACCAGAAACTACTTGCAACTCCTGGACAGAGGACAAGGGTGAATAAGAAGTCGAGCGGGGTCATATTTCAGGGCCCAATGTATGGTAGTAGCTGAATCATGGATCACAAACACAGAACTCAGTTCCTGAGGACGGCTTCAATGAGACAACCCACCATGTACTCCTACATGGCCTCTCACCGCTACCTTTACCAAATCGTGTTCACACACTTAGCTCACACACAGTAGGACATGTTCACACGCCTCTGATTCATCCCCGATGAATCAGACCTGACTCAACTCTAAGCAGTAGCAGGCATGACAAACAAACATAAATGAGTAGGCACAACAGGGCTCAAACAACTCCTACTCATGCTAGTGGGTTTCATCTATTTACTGTGGCAATGACAGGTCATGCAGAGGATAAAGGGGTTCAGCTACCGCAGCAAGTAACAGATGAATCGGTGTTGTCCTAATGCAGTAAAAGAGAGCAGGAGCGAGAGAGTAGGATTGTATCGGAATGAACAAGGGGGTTTTGCTTGCCTGGCACTTCTGAAGATAGCATTGAGTCTTCATCAGTGTCAACGATCACATCATCGGTATCACGTCTATCGCGAGAGGACAATTACCGGCAACACAGAAGGGAACACAATCAATGCAATGCACAATATGATGCATGATCATGACATGGCAAAATGAATGTGTTTTGGGCTAATGCATCTAAAACCAGATTAAATGAAGTTGGTTTGAATCCAAGATTCAAATTCAAACTCCATATGTGATTATTCAAATGCCATTTAATTGATTTGTGCTAAACAGCAGCTATAAGTTGTTCTAACATGCATGAAAATGGTACAGATGGATTCCTTGAATTTTTCTGATAATTTTTCATATATAAATTATTTAATTTGGAGTTACGGTTAATTTTCTATGATTTATTGAAGTTTATATAATTTTCTGGATTTTCTGATTTATTTTAAATCCAGAAAATCATTTAATGCGTCAGCATGACATCACCTTGACGTCATCAGGTAAACGGGGCAGATTCAGGTCAAACCTGACCAGTGGGGTCCACTGGTCAGTGACACAACTAATTAACCAAGTTAATTAGTCTTAAGTTAATTCTAACTAAACTGTTTGTGGGGCCGGGGCCCACTGGTCAGCGACTAATCAGCTAACTAACCTAGGTTAATTAGTGTTAAACTAATACTAACTAAAATGTCAGGGGGGTGGCCCACACGTCAGTGACACATGGGGAAGGTCAAACCTGGGTCAACTCGCCGGAGTTGACCCGCGACTCGTCGCCGGCGGAGCCAGAGACGGCGGAGGGGTGCGGGTTTCCTCCTCCGGCGACCAAATGACCGGCGGAGAGCGTTTACGTGACGCGAGCGCTCGTCCGCGTCGAGTAGTGGCAGCGGCTGGGCCTAAGATGGCTGGAGTCGTCACCGGCGTCGAGCGTGGCGGTCGCCGGAGCTCGGGCGAGCTCGGGGTTGACGCTACGGTGGCCGGGGAGGCTCGTGCGGGGCACCTACGTGTTCCAGGCAGCGCGGGGAGGAAGCTGAGCACGACAGCCGGGCCACTAGGTGGCCGGAGGCACGTCGGCGGCGATCACAGACGGTGGCGGGTTTCGGTCATCAAGGGGGCGACGGCTACGGCAACCAAATGAAGAGGGAAAGAGGGGGAAACGGTGGCGAAGCTCAAAGGGATTGCGACGGTGGCCTCGGGGAGCTCGGGGAGGCGTCGGAGGCGGCGAATCGACAGCGGTGAGCTTCGGTGGCCGGCGACGGAACGGCGATGGTGGCGGCGTTGCAGGGCTTCCGGAGGGCCGTGGGTCGGTGGAGAGGGAAGAGGGGGTCGAGGCGGAGCCTCTGGGCTAGTCGGGGAAGCGAGGGAGGCCCGGTGGCCGTGGTTATGGCGAGCGGCGTCGGCGGCTGCGCTCTGCTTCGGGAGAGGGGGCGAGGGAGGCGAAGCAGGGAGAGAGGGAAGAGGTGCACGGGAGAGTGAGGGGGGTCAGGGGGATCGGGACGGCCTGCGGAAGTCGTCCACGCGGCCAGGAGCTCGTCGGCAAGCAGGAGGTGGCCGCGCGGCCGTGCGCGTGCGAGCACGCAGCAGCTTCGGGGCGAGGGGAGGAAGACGACGGAGGGCTGCAGTGGTGGGCTGGGCCGGCTGGGGGAGCTGGGCCAGGTAAGTGGCGCCAGGTAGGTGGCCCAGGTGGCCTTCTCTCCCTTTCTATGTTTTATTTTTTTCTTCTGTTTTGTTTTATTTAATTTATTTTGCCACTGTTTTGAATTTTAAAATAATTCAAACAATGCCAAAAACTCCTCTGAATATTTTATATTGCTAGATGGACTTTTCCAAAAGCTTATAAAATATTTCAGGGGTATTTGAAATTATATTCTAATTATATGAATATAATTCAAATTCAAATAGTTAATGAATTAAATCCAAAGTCCCAAAAATAATCCCTTAAAAATGTTCAGTATTTTGGTTGGGACCAGAACCCTTACCAAAAATTATCAAACATTTAAGAAGAGTATTTTGGAGCAATGAATGAGATTTCTAGGGTTTTTGCCCCTCTTTTATTTAAGTTTTTGAGGCTTCCAATTTCCCTCAGTTCAAATTTCAGAATTTAAACATGATGCACACATGAAGCTAGCCTAGAGCATTACCAGAAGCTAGGGATGTGACAACTCACCCCCACTAAACAAGAATCTCGTCTCGAGATTCAAGCGTAGGGTAAGGTGAAGGGTAACGTAGACTAATATACTCTTCACGATCCAGGTTGCACTTCATAGGAACGTTGATTCGATCACCATCTTTGTCTTGTCGTCTTGTTCTGAGAACTCCAACTAACATGTCAACGAGAGGAAAGGAAAGACCCTAGAAGAATCGTTCTTCTCGAAGGTTGAACAACTCAGGATTAACTCACGGAATGGGACATAGCAACATCTCTCGAGCTGAGAGACGAAGCACACCTCTAGAGGAATGGAGTGGAACAGATGACGAAGGTTCACTAGGTAGACAACGATTCCACACCTAAGAAGGTGGTGAACGGTTGTCAACGTAGCGAGGAGTTGAGTTGCCATGATACCACAACGAGACACCTTC
>NC_041391.1:600944409-600946034 GCF_002162155.2 Triticum dicoccoides
GAACCGTGACTCATAGATATCTCCCCTTAAGTGGCAAGAAGAATTACCTTTGATATAGAGATCATTGAGACTCTCTATATCAACCCAAGGCAATCACAAGCGATCATTTGGAGGGGGTCGGTAGAATGGCATACTCAAACTTGGATGATGTGGATTACCTTGTTGAAGACAACGCAATGGATGAATTTGCTTATCACCGGAAATGGAAGAGACCCATGGTAGAAGGGCACATTGGCGGTGCAAGCTGGGAACAAAATGCAAATGCTGGGAATGATTCTGGTAACTGGGGGAGAACCCAACAATAGAGAGTGAATTCACTGTTGGAGTGGTTATAGCATAACCGAGGAAATCTGGGGCAATCCCAGTTAGTGCCGATGATAACACGTAGCGCTTGTGCGTGCTCTCAAGAACTTGAGTATTTCCATAATCATCAAGGTTTTATCAACATCCGTGTCAAGGGTCCGGTAACACAACTTACTACCATGATGAATGGTGATGGAGGATGCAGATGCAAAGGAAGATAACACCTTCTCAGATTTCACCCTTGGCGGGGCCAAGGAAATAAAATCTGGATGATCGACCGAGAGACATTTAGCACTCCGCTTCTAATGTTCTCCTTGATGTGCTAGTGTATCCCATTCATAGATACAGTTTGATAACTAGAACATCAAGTAAAAGGTCGGACTTCGGAACACAGAAATCCATAGGGGCAACTAGGGAGTAAATCCTACGAAATCCTTATGGGGAGGTGGCCAACTTCTCCAATCAAGATACTACAACAGGAGGTCTTCCGGCTGGGTGTGTTGGCCACGACATCCACCTTACCGGTTATCGAGAGACCAATATTATAGATCTTGGGGAAATGTTCCAACCATCATATCTGCCTGAGATTCAGATCTGGTTGGTGTCAGGATATTCCAGGCTCATCGAGTCTAGGAAGAAAAATGAAAGTTTGCAACACAATTCGACGAGATGACGTTGCGGGATTCTCGGGAGATGAACTACGATAGCAAGCTCCAAAACATGAGTTGGTTCTGCTACAAACATGTGAACACGTTGTCCCAGACAAGCATGCCCATATGGTAGTCTTACCATAAAATACTACCGAGTTCTGGTTGGGAACCATCAGCGAGGATATCGAAGTTCTTTCATAAGTCCGGATTAGCTCTTATGAAGATACTCCTTCTCCTTGAACAAATCAGTCAGTGGCTTGGTGTGCTAGGATACACATATGGAATGAAGGTTGCAAGTCTCCAGACCACAGAATACTTCGCACGTGTGCATGACTGACTTGCGATGATTCCAGAGGAAGCAACATTGACTTTCTCGAGTCCACGGCGGCAACTTGCATCAAATGCACATGAACTAGAGGAAGTCACTTCTTACATCCGAACATATGCTTCATGAGCTAGCATGAACAAATGCTTTCAAAAGTTTCCAACACTAGCTTAATGTTCAGCAAAATTATGGAGGAGATAAGGATGTTGTCAATGGGCTCAACAACAATTCATCTGGGTTTCCTTTTAAAAGGAATTCCATAGTTAAGTGAACAAGTGATAGCATTGGTCAGACCAGAGATGTAATGGTGTATGCTCGAGGGATCAACCACGAATAAGACAACATTA
>NC_041391.1:601003667-601004764 GCF_002162155.2 Triticum dicoccoides
ACTTCTGGAACTCCAAAACTTATACCCAAATAGGAAGTCCTAGGAAATTTTTCTATTCATCTTCTGCAAAAAGAATCAACAAAAAAGCACATTTCTGTGATTTATTAAAATTATTCTCGTGCGCGCAAAAGTTTCTGTTTTTCAGCAAGATCAAATTCATCTAAACAGAAGCTAGATGAATTATTTAATACTAAACAGGAGCAAAAAGTAAGGAATAAAAATAAAATTGGATTGCCTCCCAACAAGCGCTATCGTTTAACGCCCCTAGCTAGGCATAAAAGCGAGAATAGATCTAAGTATTGCCATAATGATAAGGTAAATCACGAAAACTCATCTCATATTCCCTATGTTCAGAAGCAAGTTTTCTTTGTGGCAAGCAAAAGTAATCAAAAGGGCTAAATTTAATGGGACAGAAGTGTTGGGGAACGTAGTAATTTCAAAAAATTTCCTACGCACACGCAAGATCATGGTGATGCATAGCAACGAGTTGGGAGAGTGTTGTCCACGTACGTTTGTAGACCGAAAGCGGAAGCATTAGCACAACGCGGTTGATGTAGTCGTACGTCTTCACGATCCGGCCGATCAAGTACGAACGTACGGCACCTCCGAGTTCAGCACACTTTCAGCTCGATGACGTCCCATGAACTCCGATCCAGCAGAGCTTTGCGGGAGAGTTCCTTCAGCACGACAGCGTGATGACGGTGTCGATGATGCTACCGACGCCGGGCTTCGCCTAAGCACCGCTACGATATTAGCGAGGTGGAATATGGTGGAGGGGGGCACCGCACATGGCTAAGAGATCAAGAGATCAATTGTTGTGTCTATGGGGTGCCCCCTCCCCCGTATATAAAGGAGTGGAGGAGGGGGAGGGCCGACCCTCTCTAGGCGCGCCCAAGGGGGGAGTCCTACTCCCGGTGGGAGTAGGATTCTCCCTTCCCAAGTTGGAGTAGGAGAGGGAAGGGAAGGAGGAGTAGGAGAGAAGGAAAGGGGGGCCGCACCCCCCCAAACCTATTCCTATTCGGCCTCCTGCCCAAAGGGGGGCGCACCAACCCCTTGTGGGCTGGTGTGCTTCCTTCTTATGGCCCATAAGGCCCATA
>NC_041391.1:601004938-601005290 GCF_002162155.2 Triticum dicoccoides
ATCAAAACACAAAAACTGATAATACCGATCGTCATCAAACTTTAAGCATGCGGACCCTACGGGTTCGAGAACTATGTAGACATGACCGAGACTCATTTCTGGTCAATAACCAATAGCGGAACCTGTATGCTCATATTGGTTCCCACATATTCTACGAAGATCTTTATCGGTCAAACCACATAACTACATACGTTGTTCCCTTTGTCATCGGTATGTTACTTGCCCGAGATTCGATCGTCGGTATCTCAATACCTAGTTCAATCTCGTTACCGGCAAGTCTCTTTACTCGTCATGTAATGCATCATCCCGCAACTAACTCATTAGCTACATTGCTTGCAAGGCTTATAGTGAC
>NC_041391.1:601006598-601072222 GCF_002162155.2 Triticum dicoccoides
GTAGGAACCTTTTTTCTAAGGTTTTCATTATAAGCAACATGATCTAAAGATTGTAAACACATGATTTCTTCTTGATTAAAAAGGATCGCCTCTATGGGAGGGCGACCAACGTCCACCCTATAGTGCGCAAAAATTTCTTTGGCTTCTTTCATTATAAATCTGAACTCATGTGCCAAAAAGATAATAGCTGCATGCTTAACAGAAGAATGCTCAATATTGGAAAATTTTAGGAAAATCCTTTGTATGCAAGGATGCATATGCATAAACTGTCTTTCAAGTTCAACTATAAGCAAGGATATAGCATCCACAAGACTACTAGTTCTATGAAGAATAGATCCACCCATAGAAGGTAAAGCACCGGCACAAGTAAAGAAATCTTGAATAACCCCTTTTCCAATAATATTACCACTACCGATTCGAAACTTTTTAGTATGTAAGATAGTGGGTTCTTCAGCAGGATCATCAAAAGCATCAAAGTTTCCCATGTTATTACTATTGTCCTTATCAACGATAACCTCCCCAGTTTCAGACATAGTGGCAGCAAGTACCACAAGAAGCAAGCGGAAAAGAGGCAAACGGGAAAGAGAGGGCGAATAAAATGGCAAGGGTGAAGTGGGGTGATACGTCTCCAACGTATCTATAATTTTTTATTGCTCCATGCTACTTTATCTACTATTTTGGATTATATTGGGCTTTATTTTCCACTTCTATATTATTTTTGGGACTAACCTATTAACCGGAGGCCCAGCCCAGAATTGCTGTTTTTTGCCTTTTTTCAGTATTTCAAAGAAACATAATATCAAACGGAGTCCAAACGGAATGAAACCTTCGGGATCGTGATTTTCCAACCGAACGTGACCCAGGAGACTTGGACCCTACTCCAAGAAGCACCAGAGGTGGTCACGAGGGTGGAGGGCGCCCCCTGGGTGCGCCCCTACCTCATGGGCCCCTCAGAGATCCACCGACGTACTCTTTCCTCCTATATATACCTACGTATCCCCGAACGATCAGAAGAGGAGCCAAAAACCTAATTCCACCGCTGCAACTTTCTGTATCCATGAGATCCCATCTTGGGGCCTGTTCCGGAGCTCCACCGAAGGGGGCATCTACCATGGAGGGCTTCTACATCATCACCATAGCCCCTCCGATGAAGTGTGAGTAGTTTACTTCAGACCTTCGGGTCCATAGCTAGTAGCTAGATGGCTTCTTCTCTCTTTTTTGGATCTCAATACAATGTTCTCCCCTCTCTTGTGGAGAACCATTCGATGTAATCTTCTTTTTGCGGTGTGTTTGTTGAGACCGATGAATTGTGGGTTTATGATTCAGATTATCTATGGAAAATATTTGATTCTTCTCTGAATTCTTTTATGTATGATTGAGTTATCTTTGCAAGTCTCTTCGAATTATCCGTTTGTTTTGAACAACTAGATTGGTAGTTCTTGCAATGGGTGAAGTGCATGGCTTTGGGTTCAATCTTGTGGCGTCCTTACTCAGTGATAGAAAGAGTTGCAAGGCACGTATTGTATTGTTGCCATCGAGGATAATAAGATGGTTTTTTTTATCATATTGCATGAATTTATCCCTCTACATCATGTCATCTTTCTTAAGGCATTACTCTGTTTTTAACTTAATACTCTAGATGCATGCTGGATAGCGGTCGATGAGTGGAGTAATAGTAGTAGATGCAGAATCGTTTCGATCTACTTGTTTTGGACGTGATGCCTATATACATGATCATTGCCTAGATATACTCATAACTATGCTCAATTCTGTCAATTGCTCAACAGTAATTCGTTCACCCACCGTAGAATACTTATGCTCTTGAGAGAAGCCACTAGTGAAACCTATGGCCCTCGGGTCTATTCTCATCATATCAATCTATATCAATTTATTTACTTGCTTTGTTTTTACTTTGCCTTTACTTTTTAGTTTGCATCTATCTATCAAAAATACCAAAAATATTATCTCTATCAGATCTCACTCTCGTAAGTGACCGTGAAGGGATTAACAACCCCTAAGCATTGGCTGCAAGTTGCTATCGTTTTGTGTAGGTACGAGGGACTTGTGCGTGGTCTCCTACTGGATTGATACCTTGGTTCTCAAAAACGGAGGGAAATACTTACGCTACTTTACTACATCATCCTCTCCTCTCCGGGGAAATCCAACGCAGTGCTCAAGAGGTAGCATGGGGGAGAGGAAAATGAGAGGCAAATGGCAAATAATGTAATGCGTGGGATAAGAGTTTGTGATGGGTACTTGGTATGTCTTGACTTGTGCGTAGACTCCCCGGCAACGGCGCCAGAAATCCTTCTTGCTACCTCTTGAGCATGCGTTGGTTTTCCCTTGAAGAGGAAAGGGTGATGCAGCAAAGTAGCGTAAGTATTTCCCTCAGTATTTGAGAACCAAGGTATCAATCCAGTAGGAGGCTACACGCAAATCCCTCGTACCTACACAAACAAATAAGAACCTTGCAACCAACGCGATAAAGGGGTTGTCAATCCCTTCACGACCACTTGCAAAAGTGAGATCTGATAGAGATAATAATAAGATAAATATTTTTGGTTTTTTTATGATATAGATTGTAAAGTAAAGATTTCAAGATAAAATAGATTGGAAACTTATATGATGGAAAATAGACCCGGGGGCCATAGGTTTCACTAGTGGCTTCTCTCAAGATAGTACAAGTATTATGGTGGGTGAACAAATTACTGTCGAGCAATTGATATAAAAGTGCATAGTTATGAGAATATCTAGGCATGATCATGTATATAGGCATCACGTCCGCGACAAGTAGACCGAAACGATTCTGCATCTACTACTATTACTCCACACATCGACCGCTATCCAGCATGCTCTAGAGTATTAAGTTCATAAGAACAGAGTAACGCACTAGGCAAGATGACATGATGTAGAGGGATAAACTCAAGCAATATGATATAAACCCCATCTTTTTATCCTCGATGGCAACAATACAATACGTGCCTTGCTGCCCCTGCTGTCACTGGGAAAGGACACCGCAAGATTGAACCCAAAGCTAAGCACTTCTCCCATTGCAAGAAAGATCAATCTAGTAGGCCAAACCAAACTGATAATTCGAAGAGACTTGCAAAGATAACCAATCATACATAAAAGAATTTAGAGGAGATTCAACTATTGTTCATAGATAATCTTGACCATAAACCCACAATTCATCGGATCTCAACAAACACACCGCAAAAAGAATTACATCGAATAGATCTCCAAGAAGATCGAGGAGAACTTTGTATTGAGAATCAAAGAGAGAGAAGAAGCCATCTAGCTAATAACTATGGACCCGAAGGTCTGTGGTAAACTACTCACACTTCATCGGAGAGGCTATGGCGTTGATGTAGAAGCCCGTCATGATCGATTCCCCCTCCGACGGAGCACCGGAAAAGGCCCCAAGATGGGATCTCATGGGTACAGAAGGTTGCGGCGGTGGAAATAGGGTTTCGTGGTGCTCCTGGATGTTTTCAGGGTATATGGATATATATAGGCGAAGGAAGCCGATCAGGGGAGCCACGAGGGACCCACGAGGGTGGGGGGCGCGCCTACCCCCCTGGGCACGCCTTCCTGCCTCGTGGCCGCCTCGTTTCTTTCTTGACATCCACTCCAAGTCTCCTGGATTGCGTTTGTTCCAAAATAACTCTCCCAAAGGTTTCATTCCGTTTGGACTCTGTTTGATATTCCTTTTCTGCGAAACACTGAAATAGGCAAAAAAACAACAATTTGGGCTAGGCCTCCGGATAATAGGTTAGTCCCAAAAATAATATAAAAGTCTATAGTAAAGCGCATTAAACATACAAAACGGGTAATATAATAGCATGGAACAATAAAAATTATAGATACGTTGGATACGTATCAGAGTTGCATAATCTCATAGTCTGAGGAACATGTATAAGTCATGAAGAAAGCAGTAGCAATGAAATTGTAATGATCGTAATGCTAAGCTAATGGATGGGTCATGTCCATCACATCATTCTCCTAATGATGTGATCCCGTTCATCAAATGACAACACATGTCTATGGTTAGGAAACTTAACCATCTTTGATTAATGAGCTAGTCAAGTAGAGGCATACTAGGGACACTTATGTTTTGTCTATGTATTCACACATGTACTAAGTTTCCAGTTAATACAATTATAGCATGAATAATAAACATTTATCATGAAATAAGGAAATAAATAATAACTTTATTATTGCTTCTAGGGCATATTTCCTTCAGTCAATAATCTAGATTACAAAGTAATGATTCTAACACCCATGGAGTTTTGGTGCTGATCATGTTTTGCTCATGGAAGAGGCTTAGTCAACGGGTCTGCAACATTCAGATCCGTATGTATCTTGCAAATCGCTATGTCCCCTTCCGACACTTGATGACAGATGGAATTGAAGCGTCTCTTGATGTGCTTGGTTCTCTTGTGAAATCTGGATTCCTTTGCCAAGGCAATTGCACTAGTATTGTCACAAAAGATTTTCATTGGACCCGATGCACTAGGTATGACACCTAGATCAGATATGAACTCCTTCATCCAGACTCCTTCATCTGCTGCTTCTGAAGCAGCAATGTACTCCGCTTCACACGTAGATCCCACCACGACGCTCTGCTTGGAACTGCACCAACTCACAGCTCCTCCATTCAATAAAAATACGTATCCGAATTGTGACTTAGAGTCATCTGGATCAGTGTTAAAGCTTGCATCGACGTAATCGTTTAGAACGAGCTCTTTGTCACCTCCATAAACGAGAAACATATCCTTAGTCCTTTTCAGGTATTTCAAGATGTTCTTGAAGGAAATATGCCCTAGAGGCAATAATAAAGTTATTATTTATTTCCTCGTATCATGATAAATGTTTATTATTCATGCTAGAATTGTATTAACCAGAAACATAATACATGTGTGAATACATAGACAAACTTAATGTCACTAGTATGCCTGTACTTAACTAGCTCATTAATCAAAGATAGTTATGTTTCCTAACCATAGACATGAGTTGTCATTTGATTAACGGGATCACATCATTAGGAGAATGATGTGATTGACATGACCCATTCCGTTCGCTTAGCACTTGATCGTATAGTATGTTGCTATTGCTTTCTTCATGACTTATACATGTTCCTACAACTATGAGATTATGCAAGTCCCGTTTACCGGAGGAACACTTTGTGTGCTACCAAATGTCACAACGTAACTGGGTGATTATAAAGGAGCTCTACAGGTGTCTCCAAAGGTACATGTTGAGTTGGCATATTTCGAGATTAGGTTTTGTCACTCCGATTGTCGGAGAGGTATCTCTGGGCCCTCTCGGTAATGCACATCACTATAAGCCTTGCAAGCAATGTAGCTAATGAGTTAGTTATGGAATGATGCATTACGTAACGAGTAAACAGACTTGCCGGTAACGAGATTGAACTAGGTATTGAGATACTGACGATCAAATCTCGGGCAAGTAACATACCGATGACAAAGGGAACAACGTATGTTGTTATGTGGTTTGACCGATAAAGATCTTCGTAGAATATGTAGGAGCCAATATGAGCATCCAGGTTTCGCTATTGGTTATTGACCAGAAACGTGTCTCGGTCATGTCTACATAGTTCCGAACCCGTAGGGTCCGCACGCTTAAGGTTTCGATGACAGTTATATTATGAGTTTATGAGTTTTGATGTACCAAAGGCTGTTCGGAGTCCCGGATGTGATTACGGAGATTCATATATAAAAGAATTCAGAGGAGATTCAAATATTGTTCATAGATAATCTTGATCATAAACCCACAATTCATCGGATCTCGGCAAACACACCGCAAAAAGAATTACATCGAATAGATCTCCAAGAAGATCGAGGAGAACTTTGTATTGAGAATCAAATAGAGAGAAGAAGCCATCTAGCTAATAACTATGGACCCGAAGGTCTGTGGTAAACTACTCACACTTCATCGGAGAGGCTATGGTGTTGATGTAGAAGCCCTCCATGATCGATTCCCCCTTCGACGGAGCGCCGGAAAAGGCCCCAAGATGGGATCTCACGGGTACAGAAGGTTGCGGCGGTGGAAATAGGGTTTCATGGTGCTCCTGGATGTTTTCAAGGTATATGGATATATATAGGCGAAGGAAGTCGATCAGGGGAGCCACGAGGGGCCCATGAGGGTGGGGGCACGCCTACCCCCCGGGCGCGCCCTCCTGCCTCGTGGCCGCCTCGTTTCTTTCTTGACGTCCACTCCAAGTCTTCTGGATTGCGTTTGTTCCAAAAATAAATCTCCCGAAGGTTTCATTCTGTTTGGACTCCATTTGATATTCCTTTTTTGCGAAACACTAAAATAGGCAAAAAAACAACAATTTGGGCTGGGCCTCCGGTTAATAGGTTAGTCCCAAAAATAATATAAAAGTGTATAGTAAAGCCCATTAAACATCCAAAACAGGTAATATAATAGCATGGAACAATCAAAAATTATAGATACATTGGAGCGTATCAAGCATCCCCAAGCTTAATTCCTGCTCGTCCTCGAGTAGGTAAATGATAAAAACAGATTTTTTGATGTGGAATGCTACCTAGCATATTTCTCAATGTAATTTTTTTATTGTGGCATGAATGTTCAGATCCAAAAGATTCAAGATAAAAGTTTAATATTGACATAAAGATAGTAATACTTCAAGCATACTAACAAAGTAATCATGTCTTATCAAAGTAACATAGCCAAAGAAAGCTTATCCCTACAAAATCATATAGTTAGGCCATGCTTCATTTTCGTCACACAAAATGCTCCCATCATGCACAACCCCGGTTTCAATCAAGTAATTGGTTCATACTTTTTAACGCGCTTTAGCTTTTTCAACCCTCACGCAATACATGAGTGTAAGCCATGGATATAGCACTATGGGTGGAGTAGAGTATTATGATAGGGATTGTGTGAGAAGACAAAAAAGGAGAAAGTCTCATATTGATGCGGCTAATCAACGGGCTATGGAGGTGCCCATCAATTGATGTCAATACGAGGAGTAGGGATTGCCATGCAACGGATGCACTAGAGCTACAAATGTATGAAAGCTCATCAAAAGAAACTAAGTGGGTGTGCATCCAACTTGCTTGCTCACGAATACCTAGGGCATTTTGAGGAAACCCATCATTGGAATACACAAGACAAGTTCTATAATGAAAAATTTCCACTAGTATATGAAAGGGACAACACAGGAGACTCTCTATCATGAAGATCATGGTGCTACTTTTAAGCACGGGTGTGGAAAAAGGATAGTAACATTGTCCCTTCTCTCTTTTTCTCTCATTTTTTTCTTTTTTTATTTGGGCTTCTTTGGCCTTTTTTTATTTGGGCTTCTTTGGCCTCTTTTATTTTTCATAAAGTCTGGAGTCTCATCCTGACTTGTGGGGGAATCATAGTCTCCATCATCCTTTCCTCACATGGGACAATGCTCCAATAATGAAGATCATCACACTTCTATTTATTTACAACTCAAGAATTACAACTCAATACTTAGGACAAAATATGACTCTATGTGAATGCTTCCGGCGGTGTACCGGGATATGCAATGAATCAAGAGCGACATGTATGAAAGAATTATAAAGGTGGCCTTGCCACAAATACGATGTCAACTACATGATCATGCAAAAGCAATATGACAATGATGGAGCGTGTCATAATAAACGGAACAGTGGAAAGTTGCATGGCAATATTTCTCGGAATGGCTATGGAAATGCCATAATAGGTAGGTATGGTGGCTGTTTTGAGGAAGATATAAGGAGGCTTATGTGTGATAGAGCGTATCATATCACAGGGTTTGGATGCACCGGCGAAGTTTGCACCAACTCTCAAGGTGAGAAAGGGCAATGCACGGTACCGTAGAGGCTAGCAAATTGCGGAAGGGTAAGAGTGCGTATAATCCATGGACTCACATTAGTCATAAAGAACTCATATACTTATTGCAAAAGTTTATTAGCCCTCAAAGTAAAGTACTACTACGCATGCTCCTAGGGGAAGGGTTGGTAGGAGTTAACCATCGCGTGATCCCGACCTCCACTCATAAGGAAGGCAATCAAAGAACACCCCATGCTTCAAATTTGTCACACAACGTTCACCATACGTGCATGCTACGAGACTTGCCAACTTTAACACAAGTATTTCTCAATTTCATAATTACCCAACTACCATGACTCTAACATTACCATCTTTATATCTCAAAACAATTATCAAGTATCAAATTTCTCATAGTATCCAATGCACTTTATATGATAATTTTTATTATACCTATCTTGGATGCTCATCATTTTAAGACTAAAATTTTAACCAAAGCAAATACCATGCTGTTCTAAAAGACTCTCAAAATAATATAAGTGAAGCATGAGAGATCAATAATTTCTATAAAATAAAACCACCACCGTGCTCTAAAAAGATATAAGTGAAGCACTAGAGCAAAACTGTCTAGCTCAAAAGATATAAGTGAAGCACATAGAGTATTCTAATAATTTCTGATTCATATGTGTCTCTCCCAAAAGGTGTGTACAGCAAGGATGACTGTGGTAAACTAAAAAGCAAAGACTCATGTCATACAAGACGCTCCAAGCAAAACACATATCATGTGGTGAATAAAAATATAGCATCAAGTAAAGTTACCGATGGACGAAGACGAAAGAGGGGATGCCTTCCGGGGCATCCCCAAGCTTAGGCTTTTGGTTGTCCTTGAATTTTACCTTGGGGTGCCTTGGGCATCCCCAAGCTTAGGCTCTTGCCACTCCTTATTCCATAATCCATCAAATCTTTACCCAAAACTTGAAAACTTCACAACACAAAACTCAATAGAAAACTCATAAGCTCCGTTAGTATAAGAAAGCAAACCACCACTTTAAGGTACAGTAATGAACTCATTCTTTATTTATATTGGTGTTAAACCTACTGTATTCCAACTTCTCTATGGTTCATACCCCCCTGATACTAGCCATAGATCCATCAAAATAAGCAAACAACACACGAAATATGTAACTTTCGAATACTTCTGGAACTCCAAAACTTATACCCAAATAGGAAGTCCTAGGAAATTTTTCTATTCATCTTCTGCAAAAAGAATCAACAAAAAAGCACATTTCTGTGATTTATTAAAATTATTCTCGTGCGCGCAAAAGTTTCTGTTTTTCAGCAAGATCAAATTCATCTAAACAGAAGCTAGATGAATTATTTAATACTAAACAGGAGCAAAAAGTAAGGAACAAAAATAAAATTGGATTGCCTCCCAACAAGCGCTATCGTTTAACGCCCCTAGCTAGGCATAAAAGCGAGAATAGATCTAAGTATTGCCATAATGATAAGGTAAATCACGAAAACTCATCTCATATTCCCTATGTTCAGAAGCAAGTTTTCTTTGTGGCAAGCAAAAGTAATCAAAAGGGCTAAATTTAATGGGACAGAAGTGTTGGGGAACGTAGTAATTTCAAAAAATTTCCTACGCACACGCAAGATCATGGTGATGCATAGCAACGAGTTGGGAGAGTGTTGTCCACGTACGTTTGTAGACCGAAAGCGGAAGCGTTAGCACAACGCGGTTGATGTAGTCGTACGTCTTCATGATCCGGCCGATCAAGTACGAACGTACGTCACCTCCGAGTTCAGCACACTTTCAGCTCGATGACGTCCCATGAACTCCGATCCAGCAGAGCTTTGCGGGAGAGTTCCGTCAGCACGACAGCGTGATGACGGTGTCGATGATGCTACCGACGCCGGGCTTCGCCTAAGCACCGCTACGATATTAGCAAGGTGGAATATGGTGGAGGGGGGCACCGCACATGGCTAAGAGATCAAGAGATCAATTGTTGTGTCTATGGGGTGCCCCCCTCCCCCGTATATAAAGGAGTGGAGGAGGGGGAGGGCCGACCCTCTCTAGGCGCGCCCAAAGGGGGAGTCCTACTCCCGGTGGGAGTAGGATTCTCCCTTCCCAAGTTGGAGTAGGAGAGGGAAGGGAAGGAGGAGTAGGAGAGAAGGAAAGGGGGGCCGCACCTGTCAGGACCCCGACTCAATGCCACATCGATCTAGCATGTAACACCTCATATCACTTTGCGGCCTCACGCACGGTATTCCCACGGGTGTCGCCTTACCTTAGCCCGGAACCGTTTGCGCCTTTTGGCACACGTATATGACGGTGTCGCTAGCATCCATATGATAAGGAGCCCGGGCTGACATGGCTAGTCGTAAACCCAAAGTGGCACAGACTTACAGGGACAGGCATTCATGACCCAGCATCGAACGTGTCGGTCATCAGCGAGTGAATCCAGGCTGTAGCACTGGGCTAGCAGGACTCCGGTGAACCGGGCTGTAGCGGGCTAACAGGACTCCGATATTCATCGCGTGACATTTCCCCGAAGGGACAGACACAGGAACAAAGAAGGACACATGCCGGCCAGCCTAAGTGTTCTGGAGCAGTAGCAAGCTACCATGGCTCGGTGGAAACACTAGGAGACATTTCCCGGTAAGAGAGGCTACTAAAGATAAACAACTAGATGGTCAGATCCCACACATACCAAGCATTTCAATAGCATACACACAATATGCTCGATATGTGCAAATACAACATGGCATCACAACATGACTCTACGACTCAAGTAATTTATTCAATAGGCTCCGAGGAGCGAGATATTACAAACATGGGTCTCATGACCCAACAATCAGAGCATACAAGTCAAAGCACAAGCGGAAGCTATCATGTCTGGGTACAGACATCTATAACTGAAAAAGGCTGAGAAGCCTGACTATCTACCAGATCCTGCCGAGGCACAAGATCGTAGCTGAGGTAACAAGGTAAACGTCGAAGTCCACGCGGAACTACTAGCGAGACCGAAGTCTCTCTGCAAAAACATAAAATAGGCAAACGTGAGTACAAATGTACCCAGCAAGACTTACATCAGAACTAACTACATATGCATCATTATCAACAAAGGGGTGGTGGGGTTTAACTGCAGCAAGCCAGCTTTGACTCGGTGGCTATCCTAAACTACGACTGCAAGCAACTCTTTTGAGGTGGCGCACACGAGTCCACATATTCACCATATCAATACACCACTATGGATCCGCTCCCGTCTCCCTACGAGAACGCCATCCATAGCACTCACGCTTATCTTGCGTATTTTAGAGTATCCACTTTCACTTGTCTATGAACTGATATAAGCAACCCAGAAGTCCTTTTCCGCGGACACGGCTATTCGAATAGATGATGTTAACCCTGCAGGGGTGTACTTCTTCATACATGTTTCCACCACTTAGCGTCTGCACACGACATGTGCTCGGCAGACTTCAAGCGAAAGCCGACGTGGGTGTAGACCACGACCTACCTAAACACCTAAGTCTCTAGTCCAGGTTTATCGCCTATTCGGGTTCCATCCATGAGGAGATCCGGCCGGAGTTTCGCTCACAGCCCCAAACGATGTGAACAGGGTTCTGTGACACCAAACGGGCGCCCGGTATACCCGGCCACGTGCCTACCGCATCACAGCCCACCCCTACGGTCAGCGCTGTCCACGGCCTCCAGCATACTACAAACACCAGAAACTACTTGCAACTCCTGGACAGAGGACAAGGGTGAATAAGAAGTCGAGCGGGGTCATATTTCAGGGCCCAATGTATGGTAGTAGCTGAATCATGGATCACAAACACAGAACTCAGTTCCTGAGGACGGCTTCAATGAGACAACCCACCATGTACTCCTACATGGCCTCTCACCGCTACCTTTACCAAATCGTGTTCACACACTTAGCTCACACACAGTAGGACATGTTCACACGCCTCTGATTCATCCCCGATGAATCAGACCTGACTCAACTCTAAGCAGTAGCAGGCATGACAAACAAACATAAATGAGTAGGCACAACAGGGCTCAAACAACTCCTACTCATGCTAGTGGGTTTCATCTATTTACTGTGGCAATGACAGGTCATGCAGAGGATAAAGGGGTTCAGCTACCGCAGCAAGTAACAGATGAATCGGTGTTGTCCTAATGCAGTAAAAGAGAGCAGGAGCGAGAGAGTAGGATTGTATCGGAATGAACAAGGGGGTTTTGCTTGCCTGGCACTTCTGAAGATAGCATTGAGTCTTCATCAGTGTCAACGATCACATCATCGGTATCACGTCTATCGCGAGGGGACAATTACCGGCAACACAGAAGGGAACACAATCAATGCAATGCACAATATGATGCATGATCATGACATGGCAAAATGAATGTGTTTTGGGCTAATGCATCTAAAACCAGATTAAATGAAGTTGGTTTGAATCCAAGATTCAAATTCAAACTCCATATGTGATTATTCAAATGCCATTTAATTGATTTGTGCTAAACAGCAGCTATAAGTTGTTCTAACATGCATGAAAATGGTACAGATGGATTCCTTGAATTTTTCTGATAATTTTTCATATATAAATTATTTAATTTGGAGTTACGGTTAATTTTCTATGATTTATTGAAGTTTATATAATTTTCTGGATTTTCTGATTTATTTTAAATCCAGAAAATCATTTAATGCGTCAGCATGACATCACCTTGACGTCATCAGGTCAACGGGGCAGATTCAGGTCAAACCTGACCAGTGGGGTCCATTGGTCAGTGACACAACTAATTAACCAAGTTAATTAGTCTTAAGTTAATTCTAACTAAACTGTTTGTGGGGCCGGGGCCCACTGGTCAGCGACTAATCAGCTAACTAACCTAGGTTAATTAGTGTTAAACTAATACTAACTAAAATGTCAGGGGGGTGGCCCACACGTCAGTGACACACGGGGAAGGTCAAACCTGGGTCAACTCGCCGGAGTTGACCCGCGACTCGTCGCCGGCGGAGCCAGAGACGGCGGAGGGGTGCGGGTTTCCTCCTCCGGCGACCAAATGGCCGGCGGAGAGCGTCTACGTGACGCGGGCGCTCGTCCGCGTCGAGTAGTGGCAGCGGCTGGGCCTAAGATGGCCGGAGTCGTCACCGGCGTCGAGCGTGGCGGTCGCCGGAGCTCGGGCGAGCTCGGGGTTGACGCTACGGTGGCCGGGGAGGCTCGTGCGGGGCACCTACGTGTTCCAGGCAGCGCAGGGAGGAAGCTGAGCACGACAGCCGGGCCACTAGGTGGCCGGAGGCACGTCGGCGGCGATCACAGACGGCGGCGGGTTTCGGTCATCAAGGGGGCACGGCTACGGCAACCAAACGAAGAGGGAAAGAGGGGGAAACGGTGGCAGAGCTCACAGGGATTGCGACGGTGGCCTCGGGGAGCTCGGGGAGGCGTCGGAGGCGGCGAATCGACAGCGGTGAGCTTCGGTGGCCGGCGACGGAACGGCGATGGTGGCGGCGTTGCAGGGCTTCCGGAGGGCCGTGGGTCGGTGGAGAGGGAAGAGGGGGTCGAGGCGGAGCCTCTGGGCTAGTCGGGGAAGCGAGGGAGGCCCGGTGGCCGTGGTTATGGCGAGCGGCGTCGGCGGCTGCGCTCTGCTTCGGGAGAGGGGGCGAGGGAGGCGAAGCAGGGAGAGAGGGAAGAGGTGCACGGGAGAGTGAGGGGGGTCAGGGGGATCGGGACGGCCTGCGGAAGTCGTCCACGCGGCCAGGAGCTCGTCGGCAAGCAGGAGGTGGCCGCGCGGCCGTGCGCGTGCGAGCACGCAGCAGCTTCGAGGCGAGGGGAGGAAGACGACGGAGGGCTGCAGTGGTGGGCTGGGCCGGCTGGGGGAGCTGGGCCAGGTAAGTGGCGCCAGGTAGGTGGCCCAGGTGGCCTTCTCTCCCTTTCTCTGTTTTATTTTTTTCTTCTGTTTTGTTTTATTTAATTTATTTTGCCACTGTTTTGAATTTTAAAATAATTCAAACAATGCCAAAAACTCCTCTGAATATTTTATATTGCTAGATGGACTTTTCCAAAAGCTTATAAAATATTTCAGGGGTATTTGAAATTATATTCTAATTATATGAATATAATTCAAATTCAAATAGTTAATGAATTAAATCCAAAGTCCCAAAAATAATCCCTTAAAAATGTTCAGTATTTTGGTTGGGACCAGAACCCTTACCAAAAATTATCAAACATTTAAGAAGAGTATTTTGGAGCAATGAATGAGATTTCTAGGGTTTTTGCCCCTCTTTTATTTAAGTTTTTGAGGCTTCCAATTTCCCTCAGTTCAAATTTCAGAATTTAAACATGATGCACACATGAAGCTAGCCTAGAGCATTACCAGAAGCTAGGGATGTGACAACTCACCCCCACTAAACAAGAATCTCGTCTCGAGATTCAAGCGTAGGGTAAGGTGAAGGGTAACGTAGACTAATATACTCTTCACGATCCAGGTTGCACTTCATAGGAACGTTGATTCGATCACCATCTTTGTCTTGTCGTCTTGTTCTGAGAACTCCAACTAACATGTCAACGAGAGGAAAGGAAAGACCCTAGAAGAATCGTTCTTCTTGAAGGTTGAACAACTCAGGATTAACTCACGGAATGGGACATAGCAACATCTCCCGAGCTGAGAGACGAAGCACACCTCTAGAGGAATGGAGTGGAACAGATGACGAAGGTTCACTAGGTAGACAACGATTCCACACCTAAGAAGGTGGTGAACGGTTGTGAACGTAGCGAGGAGTTGAGTTGCCATGATACCACAACGAGACACCTTCGGAACCGTGACTCATAGATATCTCCCCTTAAGTGGCAAGAAGAATTACCTTTGATATAGAGATCATTGAGACTCTCTATATCAACCCAAGGCAATCACAAGCGATCATTTGGAGGGGGTCGGTAGAATGGCATACTCAAACTTGGATGATGTGGATTACCTTGTTGAAGACAACGCAGTGGATGAATTTGCTTATCACCGGAAATGGAAGAGACCCATGGTAGAAGGGCACATTGGCGGTGCAAGCTGGGAACAAAATGCAAATGCTGGGAATGATTCTGGTAACTGGGGGAGAACCCAACAATAGAGAGTGAATTCACTGTTGGAGTGGTTATAGCATAACCGAGGAAATCTGGGGCAATCCCAGTTAGTGCCGATGATAACACGTAGCGCTTGTGCGTGCTCTCAAGAACTTGAGCATTTCCATAATCATCAAGGTTTTATCAACATCCGTGTCAAGGGTCCGGTAACACAACTTACTACCATGATGAATGGTGATGGAGGATGCAGATGCAAAGGAAGATAACACCTTCTCAGATTTCACCCTTGGCGGGGCCAAGGAAATAAAATCTGGATGATCGACCGAGAGACATTTAGCACTCCGCTTCTAATGTTCTCCTTGATGTGCTAGTGTATCCCATTCATAGATACGGTTTGATAACTAGAACATCAAGTAAAAGGTCGGACTTCGGAACACAGAAATCCATAGGGGCAACTAGGGAGTAAATCCTACGAAATCCTTATGGGGAGGTGGCCAACTTCTCCAATCAAGATACTACAACAGGAGGTCTTCCGGCTGGGTGTGTTGGCCACGACATCCACCTTACCGGTTATCGAGAGACCAATATTATAGATCTTGAGGAAATGTTCCAACCATCATATCTGCCTGAGATTCAGATCTGGTTGGTGTCAGGATATTCCAGGCTCATCGAGTCTAGGAAGAAAAATGAAAGTTTGCAACACAATTCGACGAGATGACGTTGCGGGATTCTCGGGAGATGAACTACGATAGCAAGCTCCAAAACATGAGTTGGTTCTGCTACAAACATGTGAACACGTTGTCCCAGACAAGCATGCCCATATGGTAGTCTTACCATAAAATACTACCGAGTTCTGGTTGGGAACCATCAGCGAGGATATCGAAGTTCTTTCATAAGTCCGGATTAGCTCTTATGAAGATACTCCTTCTCCTTGAACAAATCAGTCAGTGGCTTGGTGTGCTAGGATACACATATGGAATGAAGGTTGCAAGTCTCCAGACCACAGAATACTTCGCACGTGTGCATGACTGACTTGCGATGATTCCAGAGGAAGCAACATTGACTTTCTCGAGTCCACGGCGGCAACTTGCATCAAATGCACATGAACTAGAGGAAGTCACTTCTTACATCCGAACATATGCTTCATGAGCTAGCATGAACAAATGCTTTCAAAAGTTTCCAACACTAGCTTAATGTTCAGCAAAATTATGGAGGAGATAAGGATGTTGTCAATGGGCTCAACAACAATTCATCTGGGTTTCCTTTTAAAAGGAATTCCATAGTTAAGTGAACAAGTGATAGCATTGGTCAGACCAGAGATGTAATGGTGTATGCTCGAGGGATCAACCACGAATAAGACAACATTATGAGCATCGTTGGTACTGATTTGATTTGACGATAGCCCACACTCAAATCAAAGGATTGATAAGACAATAGGTCCAGCAACTGATCACAGGGACCAATCGATGAAGATATCATCTTTCTTCAACACACACTACACAAGAATTTTCCTTTGGAACGAACTAAGTTAGGCAAGCTTTTATCTTCCAACTCTCCAAGTTGTTGTCTAGCTTAACCAACTAGCTCAGGGATATCTAACACCGATTCTTGGAGAGAAGGTGGTTCACAAGAAACCAACTTGATCACGAGCTCAACATAACAGTCAGGGAACAACCTGGTAATACTTCCGAGAAGATATTCGGAAAATCACGAACCACCGATATGTTACTAAGCTCGAGAACAATCTCGCTTTTGAGGGCAAGACGATATGATCAAATGAGTGAGGACTTGAAATAATTCCTAACTCATTGGTTGAGGAGTGCACCAGAAATAGGGACTAGGTAGCACAATCAATCTTAGGGTGACGATTCAATAATCAACACGCTAAGAATGAGGTTATTGTCCATTTAACTACCCAGCAACGAGGTTGCTAGGCGTACTGGTTTCACACATCACAATTCACTTGTCGACATTCTGGTTATAACCACACCGAACCGAGGAATGAGTAATGATGGTGAGAAGTATCACTACGTCAAAATTCATGAGAGTTGGTGCAGTTCTCATGACAATTCTGACATAAAGGGGGGTAATACTCCAAGGTAGAACAGAACCAAAAGCTGGGCTGGCATTTTGATCTGCGGAGCACAATTGCTTTGACCCAATCCTAGATATGGAAGAGGTACTAGAGTTTGTTTCTCCTAGTCATTCTGCGATAGAATGGCTTGACGGACCACAAGAGTAATAGGCATCGATAAACGAACGCACGCATACTCTTGACTATCAATTGATAGACGAGGGTCAGAATGCAACTAAAGAGAACATCTCAAAGGAACATATAATTTTCTGAGTTGTGGATGCATAGATTAGTATGTCGAACCAAGTTCAACATATTTCTTCCGGATAACCCATGCAGAGAGGTAGGACTGGCAGAGTCATGATTTATGAATGGAGAACTCCTCAAGAGTACTCTAATTGTGATTTTTTTTGATCCAATAAACATCTGCCATAAGTAGTTCATGGTATTTGGAAGAAGAAGATACCACGGACTTCAAGGACTATCGCAAACGTTACTAATATCCTAAAGGCACTAGCAATTGCTATCAACATGAAGTAGGTAGAGTGAATCTCGGGTTCAGAACCCAGAAATAGAATGCCTACTAACTAATAACATCACGGGATGCTTTCGAGAATAAAGGCCAGAATCTCACACTGGGAACACAAAACGTTGCTAGATTACTAGGTGACTCCCTAAATACCTAGGGTCATAATAGTAACTCCAACACAATGTCAAGGTAACGAAGTACCTCAACTCACTGATTAGTGTGGTTAATCTGGCCCATGGGAACATTGAAACGGGAAGAAAGGATTTGCAATTGCACCAGACTACTTAGAAACCTGGGATGACTCGGACAGCATAACGGCTGTAAATGCTCGGAAAAGATTTGAGACATTCACAAAAATGGTGGCATAACCACTCAGAAGCACAATACCAAGGTTCCGAGATCAACAATTAACATACGGAAGTAGTAGGAACTGAACTGAGACTTAAATCCAACAATCTTATAAGTCTACGGATTAGTAACACGTGATCCTGATGGGAAGAAGAGATAGCCTAGTTCTTAATCCCCATAGAAGAGAAGATGATGACTTAGATCAGAAGGCCATGAGGTATAAGGAGTAAAAAGATCCTTACGTTCCATCCCACAATCAATTCCCTTATATAACTAAAGAATTTCTAGACTCAACTTCGACCAGTTTGGCTTGGTAATCCTACAGGCAGTCAAGCTCTGATACCAACGCTGTCAGGACCCCGACTCAATGCCACATCGATCTAGCATGTAACACCTCATATCACTTTGCGGCCTCACGCACGGTATTCCCACGGGTGTCGCCTTACCTTAGCCCGGGACCGTTTGCGCATTTTGGCACACATATATGACGGTGTCGCTAGCATCCATATGATAAGGAGCCCAGGCTGACATGGCTAGTCGTAAACCCAAAGTGGCACAGACTTACAGGGACAGGCATTCATGACCCAGCATCGAACGTGTCGGTCATCAGCGAGTGAATCCAGGCTGTAGCACTGGGCTAGCAGGACTCCGGTGAACCGGGCTGTAGCGGGCTAACAGGACTCCGATATTCATCGCGTGACATTTCCCCGAAGGGACAGACACAGGAACGAAGAAGGACACATGCCGGCCAGCCTAAGTGTTCCGGAGCAGTAGCAAGCTACCATGGCTCGGTGGAAACACTAGGAGACATTTCCCGGTAAGAGAGGCTACTAAAGATAAACAACTAGATGGTCAGATCCCACACATACCAAGCATTTCAATAGCATACACACAATATGCTCGATATGTGCAAATACAACATGGCATCACAACATGACTCTACGACTCAAGTAATTTATTCAATAGGCTCCGAGGAGCGAGATATTACAAACAGGGGTCTCATGACCCAACATTCAGAGCATACAAATCAAAGCACAAGCGGAAGCTATCATGTCTGGGTACAGACATCTATAACTGAAAAAGGCTGAGAAGCCTGACTATCTACCAGATCCTGCCGGGGCACAAGATCGTAGCTGAGGTAACAAGCTAAACGTCGAAGTCCACGCGAAACTACTAGTGAGACCGAAGTCTCTCTGCAAAAACATAAAATAGGCAAACGTGAGTACAAATGTACCCAGCAAGACTTACATCAGAACTAACTACATATGCATCATTATCAACAAAGGGGATGGTGGGGTTTAACTGCAGCAAGCCAGCTTTGACTCGGTGGCTATCCTGAACTACGACTGCAAGTAACTCTTTTGAGGTGGCGCACACGAGTCCACATATTCACCATATCAATACACCACTATGGATCCGCTCCCGTCTCCCTACGAGAACGCCATCCATAGCACTCACGCTTATCTTGCGTATTTTAGGGTATCCACTTTCACTTGTCTATGAACTGATATAAGCAACCCAAAAGTCCTTTACCGCGGACACGGCTATTCGAATAGATGATGTTAACCCTGCAGGGGTGTACTTCTTCATACATGTTTCCACCACTTAGCGTCTGCACACGACATGTGCTCGGCAGACTTCAAGCGAAAGCCGACGTGGGTGTAGACCACGACCTACCTAAACACCTAAGTCTCTAGTCCAGGTTTATCGCCTATTCGGGTTCCATCCATGAGGAGATCCGGCCGGAGTTTCGCTCACAGCCCCAAACGATGTGAACAGGGTTCCGTGACACCAAACGGGCGCCCAGTATACCCGGCCACGTGCCTACCGCATCACAGCCCACCCCTACGGTCAGCGCTGTCCACGGCCTCCAGCATACTACAAACACCAGAAACTACTTGCAACTCCTGGACAGAGGACAAGGGTGAATAAGAAGTCGAGCGGGGTCATATTTCAGGGCCCAATGTATGGTAGTAGCTGAATCATGGATCACAAACACAGAACTCAGTTCCTGAGGACGGCTTCAATGAGACAACCCACCATGTACTCCTACATGGCCTCTCACCGCTACCTTTACCAAATCGTGTTCACACACTTAGCTCACACACAGTAGGACATGTTCACACGCCTCTGATTCATCCCCGATGAATCAGACCTGACTCAACTCTAAGCAGTAGCAGGCATGACAAACAAACATAAATGAGTAGGCACAACAGGGCTCAAACAACTCCTACTCATGCTAGTGGGTTTCATCTATTTACTGTGGCAATGACAGGTCATGCAGAGGATAAAGGGGTTCAGCTACCGCAGCAAGTAACAGATGAATCGGTGTTGTCCTAATGTAGTAAAAGAGAGCAGGAGCGAGAGAGTAGGATTGTATCGGAATGAACAAGGGGGTTTTGCTTGCCTGGCACTTCTGAAGATAGCATTGAGTCTTCATCAGTGTCAACGATCACATCATCGGTATCACGTCTATCGCGAGGGGACAATTACCGGCAACACAGAAGGGAACACAATCAATGCAATGCACAATATGATGCATGATCATGACATGGCAAAATGAATGTGTTTTGGGCTAATGCATCTAAAACCAGATTAAATGAAGTTGGTTTGAATCCAAGATTCAAATTCAAACTCCATATGTGATTATTCAAATGCCATTTAATTGATTTGTGCTAAACAGCAGCTATAAGTTGTTCTAACATGCATGAAAATGGTACAGATGGATTCCTTGAATTTTTCTGATAATTTTTCATATATAAATTATTTAATTTGGAGTTACGGTTAATTTTCTATGATTTATTGAAGTTTATATAATTTTCTGGATTTTCTGATTTATTTTAAATCCAGAAAATCATTTAATGCGTCAGCATGACATCACCTTGACGTCATCAGGTCAACGGGGCAGATTCAGGTCAAACCTGACCAGTGGGGTCCATTGGTCAGTGACACAACTAATTAACCAAGTTAATTAGTCTTAAGTTAATTCTAACTAAACTGTTTGTGGGGCCGGGGCCCACTGGTCAGCGACTAATCAGCTAACTAACCTAGGTTAATTAGTGTTAAACTAATACTAACTAAAATGTCAGGGGGGTGGCCCACACGTCAGTGACACACGGGGAAGGTCAAACCTGGGTCAACTCGCCGGAGTTGACCCGCGACTCGTCGCCGGCGGAGCCAGAGACGGCGGAGGGGTGCGGGTTTCCTCCTCCGGCGACCAAATGGCCGGCGGAGAGCGTCTACGTGACGCGGGCGCTCGTCCGCGTCGAGTAGTGGCAGCGGCTGGGCCTAAGATGGCCGGAGTCGTCACCGGCGTCGAGCGTGGCGGTCGCCGGAGCTCGGGCGAGCTCGGGGTTGACGCTACGGTGGCCGGGGAGGCTCGTGCGGGGCACCTACGTGTTCCAGGCAGCGCGGGGAGGAAGCTGAGCACGACAGCCGGGCCACTAGGTGGCCGGAGGCACGTCGGCGGCGATCACAGACGGCGGCGGGTTTCGGTCATCAAGGGGGCGACGGCTACGGCAACCAAACGAAGAGGGAAAGAGGGGGAAACGGTGGCGGAGCTCACAGGGATTGCGACGGTGGCCTCGGGGAGCTCGGGGAGGCGTCGGAGGCGGCGAATCGACAGCGGTGAGCTTCGGTGGCCGGCGACGGAACGGCGATGGTGGCGGCGTTGCAGGGCTTCCGGAGGGCCGTGGGTCGGTGGAGAGGGAAGAGGGGGTCGAGGCGGAGCCTCTGGGCTAGTCGGGGAAGCGAGGGAGGCCCGGTGGCCGTGGTTATGGCGAGCGGTGTCGGCGGCTGCGCTCTGCTTCGGATGAGGGGGCGAGGGAGGCGAAGCAGGGAGAGAGGGAAGAGGTGCACGGGAGAGTGAGGGGGGTCAGGGGGATCGGGACGGCCTGCGGAAGTCATCCACGCGGCCAGGAGCTCGTCGGCAAGCAGGAGGTGGCCGCGCGGCCGTGCGCGTGCGAGCACGCAGCAGCTTCGGGGCGAGGGGAGGAAGACGACGGAGGGCTGCAGTGGTGGGCTGGGCCGGCTGGGGGAGCTGGGCCAGGTAAGTGGCGCCAGGTAGGTGGCCCAGGTGGCCTTCTCTCCCTTTCTCTGTTTTATTTTTTTCTTCTGTTTTGTTTTATTTAATTTATTTTGCCACTGTTTTGAATTTTAAAATAATTCAAACAATGCCATAAACTCCTCTGAATATTTTATATTGCTAGATGGACTTTTCCAAAAGCTTATAAAATATTTCAGGGGTATTTGAAATTATATTCTAATTATATGAATATAATTCAAATTCAAATAGTTAATGAATTAAATCCAAAGTCCCAAAAATAATCCCTTAAAAATGTTCAGTATTTTGGTTGGGACCAGAACCCTTACCAAAAATTATCAAACATTTAAGAAGAGTATTTTGGAGC
Organism: Triticum dicoccoides; assembly: GCF_002162155.2. Taxonomy (NCBI): domain Eukaryota; kingdom Viridiplantae; phylum Streptophyta; class Magnoliopsida; order Poales; family Poaceae; genus Triticum; species Triticum dicoccoides. The sequence continues at coordinate 601,028,857 of NC_041391.1, forward strand.
AATGAATGAGATTTCTAGGGTTTTTGCCCCTCTTTTATTTAAGTTTTTGAGGCTTCCAATTTCCCTCAGTTCAAATTTCAGAATTTAAACATGATGCACACATGAAGCTAGCCTAGAGCATTACCAGAAGCTAGGGATGTGACAACTCACCCCCACTAAACAAGAATCTCGTCTCGAGATTCAAGCGTAGGGTAAGGTGAAGGGTAACGTAGACTAATATACTCTTCACGATCCAGGTTGCACTTCATAGGAACGTTGATTCGATCACCATCTTTGTCTTGTCGTCTTGTTCTGAGAACTCCAACTAACATGTCAACGAGAGGAAAGGAAAGACCCTAGAAGAATCGTTCTTCTCGAAGGTTGAACAACTCAGGATTAACTCACGGAATGGGACATAGCAACATCTCTCGAGCTGAGAGACGAAGCACACCTCTAGAGGAATGGAGTGGAACAGATGACGAAGGTTCACTAGGTAGACAACGATTCCACACCTAAGAAGGTGGTGAACGGTTGTCAACGTAGCGAGGAGTTGAGTTGCCATGATACCACAACGAGACACCTTCAGAACCGTGACTCATAGATATCTCCCCTTAAGTGGCAAGAAGAATTACCTTTGATATAGAGATCATTGAGACTCTCTATATCAACCCAAGGCAATCACAAGCGATCATTTGGAGGGGGTCGGTAGAATGGCATACTCAAACTTGGATGATGTGGATTACCTTGTTGAAGACAACGCAATGGATGAATTTGCTTATCACCGGAAATGGAAGAGACCCATGGTAGAAGGGCACATTGGCGGTGCAAGCTGGGAACAAAATGCAAATGCTGGGAATGATTCTGGTAACTGGGGGAGAACCCAACAATAGAGAGTGAATTCACTGTTGGAGTGGTTATAGCATAACCGAGGAAATCTGGGGCAATCCCAGTTAGTGCCGATGATAACACGTAGCGCTTGTGCGTGCTCTCAAGAACTTGAGCATTTCCATAATCATCAAGGTTTTATCAACATCCGTGTCAAGGGTCCGGTAACACAACTTACTACCATGATGAATGGTGATGGAGGATGCAGATGCAAAGGAAGATAACACCTTCTCAGATTTCACCCTTGGCGGAGCCAAGGAAATAAAATCTGGATGATCGACCGAGAGACATTTAGCACTCCGCTTCTAATGTTCTCCTTGATGTGCTAGTGTATCCCATTCATAGATACGGTTTGATAACTAGAACATCAAGTAAAAGGTCGGACTTCGGAACACAGAAATCCATAGGGGCAACTAGGGAGTAAATCCTACGAAATCCTTATGGGGAGGTGGCCAACTTCTCCAATCAAGATACTACAACAGGAGGTCTTCCGGCTGGGTATGTTGGCCACGACATCCACCTTACCGGTTATCGAGAGACCAATATTATAGATCTTGGGGAAATGTTCCAACCATCATATCTGCCTGAGATTCAGATCTGGTTGGTGTCAGGATATTCCAGGCTCATCGAGTCTAGGAAGAAAAATGAAAGTTTGCAACACAATTCGACGAGATGACGTTGCGGGATTCTCGGGAGATGAACTACGATAGCAAGCTCCAAAACATGAGCTGGTTCTGCTACCAACATGTGAACACGTTGTCCCAGACAAGCATGCCCATATGGTAGTCTTACCATAAAATACTACCGAGTTCTGGTTGGGAACCATCAGCGAGGATATCGAAGTTCTTTCATAAGTCCGGATTAGCTCTTATGAAGATACTCCTTCTCCTTGAACAAATCAGTCAGTGGCTTGGTGTGCTAGGATACACATATGGAATGAAGGTTGCAAGTCTCCAGACCACAGAATACTTCACACGTGTGCATGACTGACTTGCGATGATTCCAGAGGAAGCAACATTGACTTTCTCGAGTCCACGGCGGCAACTTGCATCAAATGCACATGAACTAGAGGAAGTCACTTCTTACATCCGAACATATGCTTCATGAGCTAGCATGAACAAATGCTTTCAAAAGTTTCCAACACTAGCTTAATGTTCAGCAAAATTATGGAGGAGATAAGGATGTTGTCAATGGGCTCAACAACAATTCATCTGGGTTTCCTTTTAAAAGGAATTCCATAGTTAAGTGAACAAGTGATAGCATTGGTCAGACCAGAGATGTAATGGTGTATGCTCGAGGGATCAACCACGAATAAGACAACATTACGAGCATCGTTGGTACTGATTTGATTTGACGATAGCCCACACTCAAATCAAAGGATTGATAAGACAATAGGTCCAGCAACTGATCACAGGGACCAATCGATGAAGATATCATCTTTCTTCAACACACACTACACAAGAATTTTCCTTTGGAACAAACTAAGTTAGGCAAGCTTTTATCTTCCAACTCTCCAAGTTGTTGTCTAGCTTAACCAACTAGCTCAGGGATATCTAACACCGATTCTTGGAGAGAAGGTGGTTCACAAGAAACCAACTTGATCACGAGCTCAACATAACAGTCAGGGAACAACCTGGTAATACTTCCGAGAAGATATTCGGAAAATCACGAACCACCGATATGTTACTAAGCTCGAGAACAATCTCGCTTTTGAGGGCAAGACGATATGATCAAATGAGTGAGGACTTGAAATAATTCCTAACTCATTGGTCGAGGAGTGCACCAGAAATAGGGACTAGGTAGCACAATCAATCTTAGGGTGACGATTCAATAATCAACACGCTAAGAATGAGGTTATCGTCCATTTAACTACCCAGCAACGATGTTGCTAGGCGTACTGGTTTCACACATCACAATTCACTTGTCGACATTCCGGTTATAACCACACGGAACCGAGGAATGAGTAATGATGGTGAGAAGTATCACTACGTCAAAATTCATGAGAGTTGGTGCAGTTCTCATGACAATTTTGACATAAAGGGGGGTAATACTCCAAGGTAGAACAGAACCAAAAGCTGGGCTGGCATTTTGATCTGAGGAGCACAATTGCTTTGACCCAATCCTAGATATGGAAGAGGTACTGGAGTTTGTTTCTCCTAGTCATTCTGCGATAGAATGGCTTGACGGACCACAAGAGTAATAGGCATCGATAAACGAACGCACGCATACTCTTGACTATCAATTGATAGACGAGGGTCAGAATGCAACTAAAGAGAACATCTCAAAGGAACATATAATTTTCTGAGTTGTGGATGCATAGATTAGTATGTCGAACCAAGTTCAACATATTTCTTCCGGATAACCCATGCAGAGAGGTAGGACTGGCAGAGTCACGATTTATGAATGGAGAACTCCTCAAGAGTACTCTAATTGTGATTTTTTTTTGATCCAATAAACATCTGCCATAAGTAGTTCATGGTATTTGGAAGAAGAAGATACCACGGACTTCAAGGACTATCGCAAACATTACTAATATCCTAAAGGCACTAGCAATTGCTATCAACATGAAGTAGGTAGAGTGAATCTCGGGTTCAGAACCCAGAAATAGAATGCCTACTAACTAATAACATCACGGGATGCTTTCGAGAATAAAGGCCAGAATCTCACACTGGGAACACAAAACGTTGCTAGATTACTAGGTGACTCCCTAAATACCTAGGGTCATAATAGTAACTCCAACACAATGTCAAGGTAACGAAGTACCTCAACTCACTGATTAGTGTGGTTAATCTGGCCCATGGGAACATTGAAACGAGAAGAAAGGATTTGCAATTGCATCAGACTACTTAGAAACCTGGGATGACTCGGACAGCATAACGGCTGTAAATGCTCGGAAAAGATTTGAGACATTCACAAAAATGGTGGCATAACCACTCAGAAGCACAATACCAAGGTTCCGAGATCAACAATTAACATACGGAAGTAGTAGGAACTGAACTGAGACTTAAATCCAACAATCTTATAAGTCTACGGATTAGTAACACGTGATCCTGATGGGAAGAAGAGATAACCTAGTTCTTAATCCCCGTAGAAGAGAAGATGATGACTCAGATCAGAAGGCCATGAGGTATAAGGAGTAAAAAGATCCTTACGTTCCATCCCACAATCAATTCCCTTATATAACTAAAGAATTTCTAGACTCAACTTCGACCAGTTTGGCTTGGTAATCCTACAGGCAGTCAAGCTCTGATACCAACGCTGTCAGGACCCCGACTCAATGCCACATCGATCTAGCATGTAACACCTCATATCACTTTGCGGCCTCACGCACGGTATTCCCACGGGTGTCGCCTTACCTTAGCCCGGGACCGTTTGCGCCTTTTGGCACACGTATATGACGGTGTCGCTAGCATCCATATGATAAGGAGCCCGGGCTGACATGGCTAGTCGTAAACCCAAAGTGGCACAGACTTACAGGGACAGGCATTCATGACCCAGCATCGAACGTGTCGGTCATCAGCGAGTGAATCCAGGCTGTAGCACTGGGCTAGCAGGACTCCGGTGAACCGGGCTGTAGCGGGCTAACAGGACTCCGATATTCATCGCGTGACATTTCCCCGAAGGGACAGACACAGGAACAAAAAAGGACACATGCTGGCCAGCCTAAGTGTTCCGGAGCAGTAGCAAGCTACCATGGCTCGGTGGAAACACTAGGAGACATTTCCCGATAAGAGAGGCTACTAAAGATAAACAACTAGATAGTCAGATCCCACACATACCAAGCATTTCAATAACATACACACAATATGCTCGATATGTGCAAACACAACATGGCATCACAACATGACTCTACGACTCAAGTAATTTATTCAATAGGCTCCGAGGAGCGAGATATTACAAACAGGGGTCTCATGACCCAACATTCAGAGCATACAAATCAAAGCACAAGCGGAAGCTATCATGTCTGGGTACAGACATCTATAAATGAAAAAGGCTGAGAAGCCTGACTATCTATCAGATCCTGCCGAGGGCACAAGATCGTAGCTGAGGTAACAAGCTAAACGTCGAAGTCCACGTGGAACTACTAGTGAGACTGAAGTCTCTCTGCAAAAACATAAAATAGGCAAACGTGAGTACAAATGTACCCAGCAAGACTTACATCAGAACTGACTACATATGCATCATTTTCAACAAGGGGATGGTGGGGTTTAACTGCAGCAAGCCAGCTTTGACTCGGTGGCTATCCTAAACTACGACTGCAAGCGACTCTTTTGAGGTGGCGCACACGAGTCCACATATTCACCATATCAATACACCACTATGGATCCGCTCCCGTCTCCCTACGAGAACGCCATCCATAGCACTCACGCTTATCTTGCGTATTTTAGAGTATCCACTTTCACTTGTCTATGAACTGATATAAGCAACCCAGAAGTCCTTTTCCGTGGATACGGCTATTCGAATAGATGATGTTAACCCTGCAGGGGTGTACTTCTTCATACATGTTTCCACCACTTAGCGTCTGCACACGACATGTGCTCGGCAGACTTCAAGCGAAAGCCGACGTGGGTGTAGACCACGACCTACCTAAACACTCAAGTCTCTAGTCCAGGTTTATCGCCTATTCGGGTTCCATCCATGAGGAGATCCGGCCGGAGTTTCGCTCACAGCCCCAAACGATGTGAACAGGGTTCCCGAGATACCAAACGGGCATCCGGTACACCGTGCCACGTACCTACCGCATCACAGCCCACCCCTACGGTCAGCGCTGTCCACGGCCTCCAGTAAGCTACAAACACCAGAAACTACTTGCAACTCCTGGACAGAGGACTAGGGTGAATAAGAAGTCGAGCGGGGTCATATTTCAGGGCCCAATGTATGGTAGTAGCTGAATCATGGATCACAAACACAGAACTCAGTTCCTGAGGACGGCTTCAATGAGACAACCCACCATGTACTCCTACATGGCCTCTATACCAACACTGTCAGGACCCCGACTCGATGTCACATCGATCTAGCCGGTAACACCTCATATCACTTTGCGGCCTCACGCACGGTATCCCCACGGGTGTCGCCTTACCTTTGCCCGGGACCGTTTGCGCCTTTTGGCTCACGTATATGATAGTGTCGCTAGCATCCATATGATAAGGAGCCCGGGCTGACATGACTAGTCGTAAACCCAAAGTGGCACAGACTTACAGGGACAGGCATCCATGACCCAGCTTCGAACGTGTCGGTCATCAGCAAGTGGGTCCGGGCTGTAGCACTGGGCTAGCAGGACTCCGGTAAACCGGGCTGTAGCGGGCTAACAGGACTCCGGTACTCAAAGCATGACATTTCCCCGAAGGGACAGACACAGGAACGAAGAAGGACACATGCCGGCCAGCCTAAGTGTTCCGGAGCAGTAGCAAGCTACCATGGCTCGGTGGAAACACTAGGAGACATTTCCCGGTAAGAGAGGCTACTAAAGATAAACAACTAGATGGTCAGATCCCACACATACCAAGCATTTCAATAGCATACACACAATATGCTCGATATGTGCAAATACAACATGGCATCACAACATGACTCTACGACTCAAGTAATTTATTCAATAGGCTCCGAGGAGCGAGATATTACAAACATGGGTCTCATGACCCAACAATCAGAGCATACAAGTCAAAGCACAAGCGGAAGCTATCATGTCTGGGTACAGACATCTATAACTGAAAAAGGCTGAGAAGCCTGACTATCTACCAGATCCTGCCGAGGCACAAGATCGTAGCTGAGGTAACAAGCTAAACGTCGAAGTCCACGCGGAACTACTAGCGAGACCGAAGTCTCTCTGCAAAAACATAAAATAGGCAAACATGAGTACAAATGTACCCAGCAAGACTTACATCAGAACTAACTACATATGCATCATTATCAACAAAGGGGTGGTGGGGTTTAACTGCAACAAGCCAGCTTTGACTCGGTGGCTATCCTAAACTACGACTGCAAGCAACTCTTTTGAGGTGGCGCACACGAGTCCACATATTCACCATATCAATACACCACTATGGATCCGCTCCCGTCTCCCTACGAGAACGCCATCCATAGCACTCACGCTTATCTTGCGTATTTTAGAGTATCCACTTTCACTTGTCTATGAACTGATATAAGCAACCTAGAAGTCCTTTTCCGCGGACACGGCTATTCGAATAGATGATGTTAACCCTGCAGGGGTGTACTTCTTCATACATGTTTCCACCACTTAGCGTCTGCACACGACATGTGCTCGGCAGACTTCAAGCGAAAGCCGACGTGGGTGTAGACCACGACCTACCTAAACACCTAAGTCTCTAGTCCAGGTTTATCGCCTATTCGGGTTCCATCCATGAGGAGAGCCGGCCGGAGTTTCGCTCACAGCCCCAAACGATGTGAACAGGGTTCCGTGACACCAAACGGGCGCCCGGTATACCCGGCCACGTGCCTACCGCATCACAGCCCACCCCTACGGTCAGCGCTGTCCACGGCCTCCAGCATACTACAAACACCAGAAACTACTTGCAACTCCTGGATAGAGGACAAGGGTGAATAAGAAGTCGAGCGGGGTCATATTTCAGGGCCCAATGTATGGTAGTAGCTGAATCATGGATCACAAACACAGAACTCAGTTCCTGAGGACGGCTTCAATGAGACAACCCACCATGTACTCCTACATGGCCTCTCACCGCTACCTTTACCAAATCGTGTTCACACACTTAGCTCACACACAGTAGGACATGTTCACACGCCTCTGATTCATCCCCGATGAATCAGACCTGACTCAACTCTAAGCAGTAGCAGGCATGACAAACAAACATAAATGAGTAGGCACAACAGGGCTCAAACAACTCCTACTCATGCTAGTGGGTTTCATCTATTTACTGTGGCAATGACAGGTCATGCAGAGGATAAAGGGGTTCAGCTACCGCAGCAAGTAACAGATGAATCGGTGTTGTCCTAATGTAGTAAAAGAGAGCAGGAGCGAGAGAGTAGGATTGTATCGGAATGAACAAGGGGGTTTTGCTTGCCTGGCACTTCTGAAGATAGCATTGAGTCTTCATCAGTGTCAACGATCACATCATCGGTATCACGTCTATCGCGAGGGGACAATTACCGGCAACACAGAAGGGAACACAATCAATGCAATGCACAATATGATGCATGATCATGACATGGCAAAATGAATGTGTTTTGGGCTAATGCATCTAAAACCAGATTAAATGAAGTTGGTTTGAATCCAAGATTCAAATTCAAACTCCATATGTGATTATTCAAATGCCATTTAATTGATTTGTGCTAAACAGCAGCTATAAGTTGTTCTAACATGCATGAAAATGGTACAGATGGATTCCTTGAATTTTTCTGATAATTTTTCATATATAAATTATTTAATTTGGAGTTACGGTTAATTTTCTATGATTTATTGAAGTTTATATAATTTTCTGGATTTTCTGATTTATTTTAAATCCAGAAAATCATTTAATGCGTCAGCATGACATCACCTTGACGTCATCAGGTCAACGGGGCAGATTCAGGTCAAACCTGACCAGTGGGGTCCATTGGTCAGTGACACAACTAATTAACCAAGTTAATTAGTCTTAAGTTAATTCTAACTAAACTGTTTGTGGGGCCGGGGCCCACTGGTCAGCGACTAATCAGCTAACTAACCTAGGTTAATTAGTGTTAAACTAATACTAACTAAAATGTTAGGGGGGTGGCCCACACGTCAGTGACACACGGGGAAGGTCAAACCTGGGTCAACTCGCCGGAGTTGACCCGCGACTCGTCGCCGGCGGAGCCAGAGACGGCGGAGGGGTGCGGGTTTCCTCCTCCGGTGACCAAATGGCCGGCGGAGAGCGTCTACGTGACGCGGGCGCTCGTCCGCGTCGAGTAGTGGCAGCGGCTGGGCCTAAGATGGCCGGAGTCGTCACCGGCGTCGAGCGTGGCGGTCGCCGGAGCTCGGGCGAGCTCGGGGTTGACGCTACGGTGGCCGGGGAGGCTCGTGCGGGGCACCTACGTGTTCCAGGCAGCGCGGGGAGGAAGCTGAGCACGACAGCCGGGCCACTAGGTGGCCGGAGGCACGTCGGCGGCGATCACAGACGGCGGCGGGTTTCGGTCATCAAGGGGGCACGGCTACGGCAACCAAACGAAGAGGGAAAGAGGGGGAAACGGTGGCGGAGCTCACAGGGATTGCGACGGTGGCCTCGGGGAGCTCGGGGAGGCGTCGGAGGCGGCGAATCGACAGCGGTGAGCTTCGGTGGCCGGCGACGGAACGGCGATGGTGGCGGCGTTGCAGGGCTTCCGGAGGGCCGTGGGTCGATGGAGAGGGAAGAGGGGGTCGAGGCGGAGCCTCTGGGCTAGTCGGGGAAGCGAGGGAGGCCCGGTGGCCGTGGTTATGGCGAGCGGCGTCGGCGGCTGCGCTCTGCTTCGGGAGAGGGGGCGAGGGAGGCGAAGCAGGGAGAGAGGGAAGAGGCGCACGGGAGAGTGAGGGGGGTCAGGGGGATCGGGACGGCCTGCGGAAGTCGTCCACGCGGCCAGGAGCTCGTCGGCAAGCAGGAGGTGGCCGCGCGGCCGTGCGCGTGCGAGCACGCAGCAGCTTCGGGGCGAGGGGAGGAAGACGACGGAGGGCTGCAGTGGTGGGCTGGGCCGGCTGGGGGAGCTGGGCCAGGTAAGTGGCGCCAGGTAGGTGGCCCAGGTGGCCTTCTCTCCCTTTCTCTGTTTTATTTTTTTCTTCTGTTTTGTTTTATTTAATTTATTTTGCCACTGTTTTGAATTTTAAAATAATTCAAACAATGCCAAAAACTCCTCTAAATATTTTATATTGCTAGATGGACTTTTCCAAAAGCTTATAAAATATTTCAGGGGTATTTGAAATTATATTCTAATTATATGACTATAATTCAAATTCAAATAGTTAATGAATTAAATCCAAAGTCCCAAAAATAATCCCTTAAAAATGTTCAGTATTTTGGTTGGGACCAGAACCCTTACCAAAAATTATCAAACATTTAAGAAGAGTATTTTGGAGCAATGAATGAGATTTCTAGGGTTTTTGCCCCTCTTTTATTTAAGTTTTTGAGGCTTCCAATTTCCCTCAGTTCAAATTTCAGAATTTAAACATGATGCACACATGAAGCTAGCCTAGAGCATTACCAGAAGCTAGGGATGTGACAGCACCCCCCCAAACCTATTCCTATTCGGCCTCCTGCCCAAAGGGGGGCGCACCAACCCCTTGTGGGCTGGTGTGCTTCCTTCTTATGGCCCATAAGGCCCATAACTTCTCCCCGACGAATTCCCGTAACTCCCCGGTACTCCGATAAATACCCGAATCACTCGGAACCTTTCCGATGTCCGAATATAGTCGTCCAATATATCGATCTTTACGTCTCGACCATTTCGAGACTCCTCGTCATGTCCCTGATCTCATCCGAGACTCCGAACTACCTTCGGTATATCAAAACACAAAAACTGATAATACCGATCGTCATCAAACTTTAAGCATGCGGACCCTACGGGTTCGAGAACTATGTAGACATGACCGAGACTCATTTCTGGTCAATAACCAATAGCGGAACCTGTATGCTCATATTGGTTCCCACATATTCTACAAAGATCTTTATCGGTCAAACCACATAACTACATACGTTGTTCCCTTTGTCATCGGTATGTTACTTGCCCGAGATTCGATCGTCGGTATCTCAATACCTAGTTCAATCTCGTTACCGGCAAGTCTCTTTACTCGTCATGTAATGCATCATCCCGCAACTAACTCATTAGCTACATTGCTTGCAAGGCTTATAGTGACGTGCATTACCGAGAGGGCCCAGAGATACCTCTATGACAATCGGAGTGACAAATCCTAATCTCGAAATACGCCAACTCAACATGTACCTTTGGAGACACCTGTAGAGCTCCTTTATAATCACCCAGTTACATTGTGAAGTTTGGTAGCACACAAAGTGTTCCGGTAAACGGGAGTTGCATATTCTCATAGTCACAGGAACATGTAGAAGTCATGAAGAAAGCAATAGCAACATACTAAACGATCAAGTGCTAAGCTAACAGAATGGGTCAAGTCAATCACATCATTCTCCTAATGATGTGATACCATTAATCAAATGAGAACTCATGTCTATGGCTAGGAAACACAACCATCTTTGATCAACGAGCTAGTCAAGTAGAGGCATACTAGTGACACTTTGTTTGTCTATGTATTCACACATGTACTAAGTTTCCGGTTAATACAATTTTAGCATGAATAATAAACATTTATCATGAAATAAGGAAATAAATAATAACTTTATTATTGCCTCTAGGGCATATTTCCTTCAAGAAGTCCCCAAGATCAAGCTCGGGAGGTATGGATTCCTTCCTTGGCCCCTCATATTGCACAACCAATTCATCATTATAAGCATTCTTTTGGCAAAAAGTCATGAGCCTTTTCTCAAGAGAAAATCCTAACCCATTGTTTTGAATAGAAAATTCATTATTAAGTTCGGAGATTCTATCAACTAGAACATCGGTAGGAACCTTTTTTCTAAGGTTTTCATTATAAGCAACATGATCTAAAGATTGTAAACACATGATTTCTTCTTGATTAAAAAGGATCGCCTCTATGGGAGGGCGACCAACGTCCACCCTATAGTGCGCAAAAATTTCTTTGGCTTCTTTCATTATAAATCTGAACTCATGTGCCAAAAAGATAATAGCTGCATGCTTAACAGAAGAATGCTCAATATTGGAAAATTTTAGGAAAATCCTTTGTATGCAAGGATGCATATGCATAAACTGTCTTTCAAGTTCAACTATAAGCAAGGATATAGCATCCACAAGACTACTAGTTCTATGAAGAATAGATCCACCCATAGAAGGTAAAGCACCGGCACAAGTAAAGAAATCTTGAATAACCCCTTTTCCAATAATATTACCACTACCGATTCGAAACTTTTTAGTATGTAAGATAGTGGGTTCTTCAGCAGGATCATCAAAAGCATCAAAGTTTCCCATGTTATTACTATTGTCCTTATCAACGATAACCTCCCCAGTTTCAGACATAGTGGCAGCAAGTACCACAAGAAGCAAGCGGAAAAGAGGCAAACGGGAAAGAGAGGGCGAATAAAATGGCAAGGGTGAAGTGGGGTGATACGTCTCCAACGTATCTATAATTTTTGATTGCTCCATGCTACTTTATCTACTATTTTGGATTATATTGGGCTTTATTTTCCACTTCTATATTATTTTTGGGACTAACCTATTAACCGGAGGCCCATCCCAGAATTGCTGTTTTTTGCCTTTTTTAGTATTTCAAAGAAACATAATATCAAACGGAGTCCAAACGGAATGAAACCTTCGGGATCGTGATTTTCCAACCGAACGTGACCCAGGAGACTTGGACCCTACTCCAAGAAGCACCAGAGGTGGTCACGAGGGTGGAGGGCGCCCCCCTGGGTGCGCCCCCTACCTCATGGGCCCCTCAGAGATCCACCGACGTACTCTTTCCTCCTATATATACCTACGTATCCCCGAACGATCAGAAGAGGAGCCAAAAACCTAATTCCACCGCTGCAACTTTCTGTATCCACGAGATCCCATCTTGGGGCCTGTTCCGGAGCTCCACCGGAGGGGGCATCTACCACGGAGGGCTTCTACATCATCACCATAGCCCCTCCGATGAAGTGTGAGTAGTTTACTTCAGACCTTCGGGTCCATAGCTAGTAGCTAGATGGCTTCTTCTCTCTTTTTTGGATCTCAATACAATGTTCTCCCCTCTCTTGTGGAGAACCATTCGATGTAATCTTCTTTTTGCGGTGTGTTTGTTGAGACCGATGAATTGTGGGTTTATGATTCAGATTATCTATGGAAAATATTTGATTCTTCTCTGAATTCTTTTATGTATGATTGAGTTATCTTTGCAAGTCTCTTCGAATTATCCGTTTGTTTTGAACAACTAGATTGGTAGTTCTTGCAATGGGAGAAGTGCATGGCTTTGGGTTCAATCTTGCGGCGTCCTTACTCAGTGACAGAAAGAGTTGCAAGGCACGTTTGTATTGTTGCCATCGAGGATAATAAGATGGTTTTTTTATCATATTGCATGAATTTATCCCTCTACATCATGTCATCTTGCTTAAGGCATTACTCTGTTTTTAACTTAATACTCTAGATGCATGCTGGATAGCGGTCGATGAGTGGAGTAATAGTAGTAGATGCAGAATCGTTTCGATCTACTTGTTTTGGACGTGATGCCTATATACATGATCATTGCCTAGATATACTCATAACTATGCTCAATTCTGTCAATTGCTCAACAGTAATTCGTTCACCCACCGTAGAATACTTATGCTCTTGAGAGAAGCCACTAGTGAAACCTATGGCCCTCGGGTCTATTCTCATCATATCAATCTATATCACTTTATTTACTTGCTTTGTTTTTACTTTGCCTTTACTTTTTAGTTTGCATCTATCTATCAAAAATACCAAAAATATTATCTCTATCAGATCTCACTCTCGTAAGTGACCGTGAAGGGATTGACAACCCCTAAGCATTGGCTGCAAGTTGCTATCGTTTTGTGTAGGTACGAGGGACTTGTGCGTGGTCTCCTACTGGATTGATACCTTGGTTCTCAAAAATGGAGGGAAATACTTACGCTACTTTACTACATCATCCTCTCCTCTTCGGGGAAATCCAACGCAGTGCTCAAGAGTTAGCATGGGGGAGAGGAAAACGAGAGGCAAATGGCAAATAATGTAATGCGTGGGATAAGAGTTTGTGATGGGTACTTGGTATGTCTTGACTTGTGCGTAGACTCGCCGGCAACGGCGCCAGAAATCCTTCTTGCTACCTCTTGAGCATGCGTTGGTTTTCCCTTGAAGAGGAAAGGGTGATGCAGCAAAGTAGCGTAAGTATTTCCCTTAGTATTTGAGAACCAAGGTATCAATCCAGTAGGAGGCTACACGCAAATCCCTCGTACCTACACAAACAAATAAGAACCTTGCAACTAACGCGATAAAGGGGTTGTCAATCCCTTCACGACCACTTGCAAAAGTGAGATCTGATAGAGATAATAATAAGATAAATATTTTTGGTTTTTTTATGATATAGATTGTAAAGTAAAGATTTCAAGATAAAATAGATCGGAAACTTATATGATGGAAAATAGACCCGGGGGCCATAGGTTTCACTAGTGGCTTCTCTCAAGATAGTACAAGTATTATGGTGGGTGAACAAATTACTGTCGAGCAATTGATATAAAAGTGCATAGTTATGAGAATATCTAGGCATGATCATGTATATAGGCATCACGTCCGCGACAAGTAGACCGAAACGATTCTGCATCTACTACTATTACTCCACACATCGACCGCTATCCAGCATGCATCTAGAGTATTAAGTTCATAAGAACAGAGTAACGCACTAGGCAAGATGACATGATGTAGAGGGATAAACTCAAGCAATATGATATAAACCCCATCTTTTTATCCTCGATGGCAACAATACAATACGTGCCTTGCTGCCCCTGCTGTCACTGGGAAAGGACACCGCAAGATTGAACCCAAAGCTAAGCACTTCTCCCATTGCAAGAAAGATCAATCTAGTAGGCCAAACCAAACTGATAATTCGAAGAGACTTGCAAAGATAACCAATCATACATAAAAGAATTTAGAGGAGATTCAAATATTGTTCATAGATAATCTTGATCATAAACCCACAATTCATCGGATCTCAACAAACACACCGCAAAAAGAATTACATCGAATAGATCTCCAAGAAGATCGAGGAGAACTTTGTATTGAGAATCAAAGAGAGAGAAGAAGCCATCTAGCTAATAACTATGGACCCGAAGGTCTGTGGTAAACTACTCACACTTCATCGGAGAGGCTATGGCGTTGATGTAGAAGCCCGTCATGATCGATTCCCCCTCCGACGGAGCACCGGAAAAGGCCCCAAGATGGGATCTCATGGGTACAGAAGGTTGCGGCGGTGGAAATAGGGTTTCGTGGTGCTCCTGGATGTTTTCAGGGTATATGGATATATATAGGCGAAGGAAGCCGATCAGGGGAGCCACGAGGGACCCACGAGGGTGGGGGGCGCGCCTACCCCCCTGGGCACGCCTTCCTGCCTCGTGGCCGCCTCGTTTCTTTCTTGACATCCACTCCAAGTCTCCTGGATTGCGTTTGTTCCAAAAATAACTCTCCCAAAGGTTTCATTCCGTTTGGACTCTGTTTGATATTCCTTTTCTGCGAAACACTGAAATAGGCAAAAAAAACAACAATTTGGGCTAGGCCTCCGGATAATAGGTTAGTCCCAAAAATAATATAAAAGTCTATACTAAAGCGCATTAAACATACAAAACGGGTAATATAATAGCATGGAACAATAAAAATTATAGATACGTTGGAGACGTATCAAGCATCCCCAAGCATAATTCCTGCTCGTCCTCGAGTAGGTAAATGATAAAAATAGATTTTTTGATGTGGAATGCTACCGAGCATATTTCTCAATGTAATTTTTTTATTGTGGCATGAATGTTCAGATCCAAAAGATTCAAGATAAAAGTTTAATATTGACATAAAGATAGTAATACTTCAAGAATACTAACAAAGTAATCATGTCTTATCAAAGTAACATAGCCAAAGAAAGCTTATCCCTAGGCCATGCTTCATTTTCGTCACACAAAATGCTCCCATCATGCACAACCCCGGTTTCAACCAAGCAATTGGTTCATACTTTTTAACGCGCTTTAGCTTTTTCAACCCTCACGCAATACATGAGCGTAAGCCATGGATATAGCACTATGGGTGGAGTAGAGTATTATGATAGGTATTGTGTGAGAAGACAAAAAAGGAGAAAGTCTCATATTGATGCGGCTAATCAATGGGCTATGGAGGTGCCCATCAATTGATGTCAATACGAGGAGTAGGGATTGCCATGCAACGGATGCACTAGAGCTACAAATGTATGAAAGCTCATCAAAAGAAACTATGTGGGTGTGCATCCAACTTGCTTGCTCACGAAGACCTAGGGCATTTTGAGGAAACCCATCATTGGAATACACAAGACAAGTTCTATAATGAAAAATTTCCACTAGTATATGAAAGGGACAACACAGGAGACTCTCTATCATGAAGATCATGGTGCTACTTTTAAGCACGGGTGTGGAAAAAGGATAGTAACATTGTCCCATCACTCTTTTTCTCTCATTTTTTTCCTTTTTTATTTGGGCTTCTTTGGCCTTTTTTTATTTGGGCTTCTTTGGCCTCTTTTATTTTTCATAAAGTCTGGAGTCTCATCCTGACTTGTGGGGGAATCATAGTCTCCATCATCCTTTCCTCACATGGGACAATGCTCCAATAATGAAGATCATCACACTTCTATTTATTTACAACTCAAGAATTACAACTCAATACTTAGGACAAAATATGACTCTATGTGAATGCTTCCGGCGGTGTACCGGGATATGCAATGAATCAAGAGCGACATGTATGAAAGAATTATAAAGGTGGCCTTGCCACAAATACGATGTCAACTACATGATCATGCAAAAGCAATATGACAATGATGGAGCGTGTCATAATAAACGGAACAGTGGAAAGTTGCATGGCAATATTTCTCGGAATGGCTATGGAAATGCCATAATAGGTAGGTATGGTGGCTGTTTTGAGGAAGATATAAGGAGGCTTATGTGTGATAGAGCGTATCACATCACAGGGTTTGGATGCACCGGCGAAGTTTGCACCAACTCTCAAGGTGAGAAAGGGCAATGCACGGTACCGTAGAGGCTAGCAAATTGCGGAAGGGTAAGAGTGCGTATAATCCATGGACTCACATTAGTCATAAAGAACTCATATACTTATTGCAAAAGTTTATTAGCCCTCGAAGTAAAGTACTACTACGCATGCTCCTAGGGGAAGGGTTGGTAGGAGTTAACCATCGCGTGATCCCGACCTCCACTCATAAGGAAGGCAATCAAAGAACACCCCATGCTTCAAATTTGTCACACAACGTTCACCATACGTGCATGCTACGAGACTTGCCAACTTTAACACAAGTATTTCTCAATTTCATAATTACCCAACTACCATGACTCTAACATTACCATCTTTATATCTCAAAACAATTATCAAGTATCAAATTTCTCATAGTATCCAATGCACTTTATATGATAATTTTTATTATACCTATCTTGGATGCTCATCATTTTAAGACTAAAATTTTAACCAAAGCAAATACCATGCTATTCTAAAAGACTCTCAAAATAATATAAGTGAAGCATGAGAGATCAATAATTTCTATAAAATAAAACCACCACCGTGCTCTAAAAAGATATAAGTGAAGCACTAGAGCAAAACTGTCTAGCTCAAAAGATATAAGTGAAGCACATAGAGTATTCTAATAATTTCTGATTCATATGTGTCTCTCCCAAAAGGTGTGTACAGCAAGGATGACTGTGGTAAACTAAAAAGCAAAGACTCATGTCATACAAGACGCTCCAAGCAAAACACATATCATGTGGTGAATAAAAATATAGCATCAAGTAAAGTTACCGATGGACGAAGACGAAAGAGGGGATGCCTTCCGGGGCATCCCCAAGCTTAGGCTTTTGGTTGTCCTTGAATTTTACCTTGGGGTGCCTTGGGCATCCCCAAGCTTAGGCTCTTGCCACTCCTTATTCCATAATCCTTCAAATCTTTACCCAAAACTTGAAAACTTCACAACACAAAACTCAACAGAAAACTCATAAGCTCCGTTAGTATAAGAAAGCAAACCACCACTTTAAGATACAGTAATGAACTCATTCTTTATTTATATTGGTGTTAAACCTACTGTATTCCAACTTCTCTATGGTTCATACCCCCCGATACTAGCCATAGATCCATCAAAATAAGCAAACAACACACGAAATATGTAACTTTCGAATACTTCTGGAACTCCAAAACTTATACCCAAATAGGAAGTCCTTGGAAATTTTTTCTATTCATCTTCTGCAAAAAGAATCAACAAAAAAGCACATTTCTATGATTTATTAAAATTATTCTCGTGCGCGCAAAAGTTTCTGTTTTTCAGCAAGATCAAATTCATCTAAACAGAAGCTAGATGAATTATTTAATACTAAACAGGAGCAAAAAGTAAGGAACAAAAATAAAATTGGATTGCCTCCCAACAAGCGCTATCGTTTAACGCCCCTAGCTAGGCATAAAAGCGAGAATAGATCTAAGTATTGCCATAATGATAAGGTAAATCACGAAAACTCATCTCATATTCCCTATGTTCAGAAGCAAGTTTTCTTTGTGGCAAGCAAAAGTAATCAAAAGGGCTAAATTTAATGGGACAGAAGTGTTGGGGAACGTAGTAATTTCAAAAAATTTCCTACGCACACGCAAGATCATGGTGATGCATAGCAACGAGTTGGGAGAGTGTTGTCCACGTACGTTTGTAGACCGAAAGCGGAAGCGTTAGCACAACGCGGTTGATGTAGTCGTACGTCTTCACGATCCGGCCGATCAAGTACGAACGTACGGCACCTCCGAGTTCAGCACACTTTCAGCTCGATGACGTCCCATGAACTCCGATCCAGCAGAGCTTTGCGGGAGAGTTCCGTCAGCACGACAGCGTGATGACGGAGTCGATGATGCTACCGACGCCGGGCTTCGCCTAAGCACCGCTACGATATTAGCGAGGTGGAATATGGTGGAGGGGGGCACCGCACATGGCTAAGAGATCAAGAGATCAATTGTTGTGTCTATGGGGTGCCCCCCTCCCCCGTATATAAAGGAGTGGAGGAGGGGGAGGGCCGACCCTCTCTAGGCGCGCCCAAGGGGGGAGTCCTACTCCCGGTGGGAGTAGGATTCTCCCTTCCCAAGTTGGAGTAGGAGAGGGAAGGGAAGGAGGAGTAGGAGAGAAGGAAAGGGGGGCCGCACCCCCCCAAACCTATTCCTATTCGGCCTCCTGCCCAATGGGGGGCGCACCAACCCCTTGTGGGCTGGTGTGCTTCCTTCTTATGGCCCATAAGGCCCATAACTTCTCCCCGACGAATTCCCGTAACTCCCCGGTACTCCGATAAATACCCGAATCACTCGGAACCTTTCCGATGTCCGAATATAGTCGTCCAATATATCGATCTTTACGTCTCGACCATTTCGAGACTCCTCGTCATGTCCCTGATCTCATCCAAGACTCCGAACTACCTTCGGTACATCAAAACACAAAAACTGATAATACCGATCGTCATCAAACTTTAAGCATGCGGACCCTACGGGTTCGAGAACTATGTAGACATGACCGAGACTCATTTCTGGTCAATAACCAATAGCGGAACCTGTATGCTCATATTGGTTCCCACATATTCTACGAAGATCTTTATCGGTCAAACCACATAACTACATACGTTGTTCCCTTTGTCATCGGTATGTTACTTGCCCGAGATTCGATCGTCGGTATCTCAATACCTAGTTCAATCTCGTTACCGGCAAGTCTCTTTACTCGTCATGTAATGCATCATCCCGCAACTAACTCATTAGCTACATTGCTTGCAAGGCTTATAGTGACGTGCATTACCGAGAGGGCCCAGAGATACCTCTATGACAATCGGAGTGACAAATCCTAATCTCGAAATACGCCAACTCAATATGTACCTTTGGAGACACCTGTAGAGCTCCTTTATAATCACCCAGTTACATTGTGACGTTTGGTAGCACACAAAGTGTTCCGGTAAACGGGAGTTGCATATTCTCATAGTCACAGGAACATGTATAAGTCATGAAGAAAGCAATAGCAACATACTAAACGATCAAGTGCTAAGCTAACAGAATGGGTCAAGTCAATCACATCATTCTCCTAATGATGTGATACCGTTAATCAAATGAGAACTCATGTCTATGGCTAGGAAACACAACCATCTTTGATCAACGAGCTAATCAAGTAGAGGCATACTAGTGACACTTTGTTTGTCTATGTATTCACACATGTACTAAGTTTCCGGTTAATACAATTTTAGCATGAATAATAAACATTTATCATGAAATAAGGAAATAAATAATAACTTTATTATTGCCTCTAGGGCATATTTCCTTCAAGAAGTCCCCAAGATCAAGCTCGGGAGGTATGGATTCCTTCCTTGGCCCCTCATATTGCACAACCAATTCATCATTATAAGCATTCTTTTGGCAAAAAGTCATGAGCCTTTTCTCAAGAGAGAATCCTAACCCATTGTTTTGAATAGAAAATTCATTATTAAGTTCGGAGATTCTATCAACTAGAACATCGGTAGGAACCTTTTTTCTAAGGTTTTCATTATAAGCAACATGATCTAAAGATTGTAAACACATGATTTCTTCTTGATTAAAAAGGATCGCCTCTATGGGAGGGCGACCAACGTCCACCCTATAGTGCGCAAAAATTTCTTTGGCTTCTTTCATTATAAATCTGAACTCATGTGCCAAAAAGATAATAGCTGCATGCTTAACAGAAGAATGCTCAATATTGGAAAATTTTAGGAAAATCCTTTGTATGCAAGGATGCATATGCATAAACTGTCTTTCAAGTTCAACTATAAGCAAGGATATAGCATCCACAAGACTACTAGTTCTATGAAGAATAGATCCACCCATAGAAGGTAAAGCACCGGCACAAGTAAAGAAATCTTGAATAACCCCTTTTCCAATAATATTACCACTACCGATTCGAAACTTTTTAGTATGTAAGATAGTGGGTTCTTCAGCAGGATCATCAAAAGCATCAAAGTTTCCCATGTTATTACTATTGTCCTTATCAACGATAACCTCCCCAGTTTCAGACATAGTGGCAGCAAGTACCACAAGAAGCAAGCGGAAAAGAGGCAAACGGGAAAGAGAGGGCGAATAAAATGGCAAGGGTGAAGTGGGGTGATACGTCTCCAACGTATCTATAATTTTTGATTGCTCCATGCTACTTTATCTACTATTTTGGATTATATTGGGCTTTATTTTCCACTTCTATATTATTTTTGGGACTAACCTATTAACCGGAGGCCCAGCCCAGAATTGCTGTTTTTTGCCTTTTTTCAGTATTTCAAAGAAACATAATATCAAACGGAGTCCAAACGGAATGAAACCTTCGGGATCGTGATTTTCCAACCGAACGTGACCCAGGAGACTTGGACCCTACTCCAAGAAGCACCAGAGGTGGTCACGAGGGTGGAGGGCGCCCCCCTGGGTGCGCCCCTACCTCATGGGCCCCTCAGAGATCCACCGACGTACTCTTTCCTCCTATATATACCTACGTATCCCCGAACGATCAGAAGAGGAGCCAAAAACCTAATTCCACCGCTGCAACTTTCTGTATCCATGAGATCCCATCTTGGGGCCTGTTCCGGAGCTCCACCGGAGGGGGCATCTACCACGGAGGGCTTCTACATCATCACCATAGCCCCTCCGATGAAGTGTGAGTAGTTTACTTCAGACCTTCGGGTCCATAGCTAGTAGCTAGATGGCTTCTTCTCTCTTTTTTGGATCTCAATACAATGTTCTCCCCTCTCTTGTGGAGAACCATTCGATGTAATCTTCTTTTTGCGGTGTGTTTGTTGAGACCGATGAATTGTGGGTTTATGATTCAGATTATCTATGGAAAATATTTGATTCTTCTCTGAATTCTTTTATGTATGATTGAGTTATCTTTGCAAGTCTCTTCGAATTATCCGTTTGTTTTGAACAACTAGATTGGTAGTTCTTGCAATGGGTGAAGTGCATGGCTTTGGGTTCAATCTTGCGGCGTCCTTACTCAGTGACAGAAAGAGTTGCAAGGCACGTATTGTATTGTTGCCATCGAGGATAATAAGATGGTTTTTTTATCATATTGCATGAATTTATCCCTCTACATCATGTCATCTTTCTTAAGGCATTACTCTGTTTTTAACTTAATACTCTAGATGCATGCTGGATAGCGGTCGATGAGTGGAGTAATAGTAGTAGATGCAGAATCGTTTCGATCTACTTGTTTTGGACGTGATGCCTATATACATGATCATTGCCTAGATATACTCATAACTATGCTCAATTCTGTCAATTGCTCAACAGTAATTCGTTCACCCACCGTAGAATACTTATGCTCTTGAGAGAAGCCACTAGTGAAACCTATGGCCCTCGGGTCTATTCTCATCATATCAATCTATATCAATTTATTTACTTGCTTTGTTTTTACTTTGCCTTTACTTTTTAGTTTGCATCTATCTATCAAAAATACCAAAAATATTATCTCTATCAGATCTCACTCTCGTAAGTGACCGTGAAGGGATTAACAACCCCTAAGCATTGGCTGCAAGTTGCTATCGTTTTGTGTAGGTACGAGGGACTTGTGCGTGGTCTCCTACTGGATTGATACCTTGGTTCTCAAAAACGGAGGGAAATACTTACGCTACTTTACTACATCATCCTCTCCTCTTCGGGGAAATCCAACGCAGTGCTCAAGAGGTAGCATGGGGGAGAGGAAAATGAGAGGCAAATGGCAAATAATGTAATGCGTGGGATAAGAGTTTGTGATGGGTACTTGGTATGTCTTGACTTGTGCGTAGACTCCCCGGCAACGGCGCCAGAAATCCTTCTTGCTACCTCTTGAGCATGCGTTGGTTTTCCCTTGAAGAGGAAAGGGTGATGCAGCAAAGTAGCGTAAGTATTTCCCTCAGTATTTGAGAACCAAGCTATCAATCCAGTAGGAGGCTACACGCAAATCCCTCGTACCTACACAAACAAATAAGAACCTTGCAACCAACGCGATAAAGGGGTTGTCAATCCCTTCACGACCACTTGCAAAAGTGAGATCTGATAGAGATAATAATAAGATAAATATTTTTGGTTTTTTTATGATATAGATTGTAAAGTAAAGATTTCAAGATAAAATAGATTGGAAACTTATATGATGGAAAATAGACCCGGGGGCCATAGGTTTCACTAGTGGCTTCTCTCAAGATAGTACAAGTATTATGGTGGGTGAACAAATTACTGTCGAGCAATTGATATAAAAGTGCATAGTTATGAGAATATCTAGGCATGATCATGTATATAGGCATCACGTCCGCGACAAGTAGACCGAAACGATTCTGCATCTACTACTATTACTCCACACATCGACCGCTATCCAGCATGCATCTAGAGTATTAAGTTCATAAGAACAGAGTAACGCACTAGGCAAGATGACATGATGTAGAGGGATAAACTCAAGCAATATGATATAAACCCCATCTTTTTATCCTCGATGGCAACAATACAATACGTGCCTTGCTGCCCCTGCTGTCACTGGGAAAGGACACCGCAAGATTGAACCCAAAGCTAAGCACTTCTCCCATTGCAAGAAAGATCAATCTAGTAGGCCAAACCAAACTGATAATTCGAAGAGACTTGCAAAGATAACCAATCATACATAAAAGAATTTAGAGGAGATTCAACTATTGTTCACAGATAATCTTGATCATAAACCCACAATTCATCGGATCTCAACAAACACACCGCAAAAAGAATTACATCGAATAGATCTCCAAGAAGATCGAGGAGAACTTTGTATTGAGAATCAAAGAGAGAGAAGAAGCCATCTAGCTAATAACTATGGACCCGAAGGTCTGTGGTAAACTACTCACACTTCATCGGAGAGGCTATGGCGTTGATGTAGAAGCCCGTCATGATCGATTCCCCCTCCGACGGAGCACCGGAAAAGGCCCCAAGATGGGATCTCATGGGTACAGAAGGTTGCGGCGGTGGAAATAGGGTTTCGTGGTGCTCCTGGATGTTTTCAGGGTATATGGATATATATAGGCGAAGGAAGCCGATCAGGGGAGCCACGAGGGACCCACGAGGGTGGGGGGCGCGCCTACCCCCTTGGGCACGCCTTCCTGCCTCGTGGCCGCCTCGTTTCTCTCTTGAAATCCACTCCAAGTCTCCTGGATTGCGTTTGTTCCAAAAATAACTCTCCCAAAGGTTTCATTCCGTTTGGACTCTGTTTGATACTCCTTTTCTGCGAAACACTGAAATAGGCAAAAAAACAACAATTTGGGCTAGGCCTCCGGATAATAGGTTAGTCCCAAAAATAATATAAAAGTCTATAGTAAAGCGCATTAAACATACAAAACGGGTAATATAATAGCATGGAACAATAAAAATTATAGATACGTTGGATACGTATCAGAGTTGCATAATCTCATAGTCTGAGGAACATGTATAAGTCATGAAGAAAGCAGTAGCAATGAAATTGTAATGATCGTAATGCTAAGCTAATGGATGGGTCATGTCCATCACATCATTCTCCTAATGATGTGATCCCGTTCATCAAATGACAACACATGTCTATGGTTAGGAAACTTAACCATCTTTGATTAATGAGCTAGTCAAGTAGAGGCATACTAGGGACACTTATGTTTTGTCTATGTATTCACACATGTACTAAGTTTCCAGTTAATACAATTATAGCATGAATAATAAACATTTATCATGAAATAAGGAAATAAATAATAACTTTATTATTGCTTCTAGGGCATATTTCCTTCAGTCAATAATCTAGATTACAAAGTAATGATTCTAACACCCATGGAGTTTTGGTGCTGATCATGTTTTGCTCATGGAAGAGGCTTAGTCAACGGGTCTGCAACATTCAGATCCGTATGTATCTTGCAAATCGCTATGTCCCCTTCCGACACTTGATGACAGATGGAATTGAAGCGTCTCTTGATGTGCTTGGTTCTCTTGTGAAATCTGGATTCCTTTGCCAAGGCAATTGCACTAGTATTGTCACAAAAGATTTTCATTGGACCCGATGCACTAGGTATGACACCTAGATCAGATATGAACTCCTTCATCCAGACTCCTTCATCTGCTGCTTCTGAAGCAGCAATGTACTCCGCTTCACACGTAGATCCCACCACGACGCTCTGCTTGGAACTGCACCAACTCACAGCTCCTCCATTCAATAAAAATACGTATCCGAATTGTGACTTAGAGTCATCTGGATCAGTGTTAAAGCTTGCATCGACGTAATCGTTTAGAACGAGCTCTTTGTCACCTCCATAAACGAGAAACATATCCTTAGTCCTTTTCAGGTATTTCAAGATGTTCTTGAAGGAAATATGCCCTAGAGGCAATAATAAAGTTATTATTTATTTCCTCGTATCATGATAAATGTTTATTATTCATGCTAGAATTGTATTAACCGGAAACATAATACATGTGTGAATACATAGACAAACTTAATGTCACTAGTATGCCTCTACTTAACTAGCTCATTAATCAAAGATAGTTATGTTTCCTAACCATAGACATGAGTTGTCATTTGATTAACGGGATCACATCATTAGGAGAATGATGTGATTGACATGACCCATTCCGTTCGCTTAGCACTTGATCGTATAGTATGTTGCTATTGCTTTCTTCATGACTTATACATGTTCCTACAACTATGAGATTATGCAAGTCCCGTTTACCGGAGGAACACTTTGTGTGCTACCAAACATCACAACGTAACTGGGTGATTATAAAGGAGCTCTACAGGTGTCTCCAAAGGTACATGTTGAGTTGGCATATTTCGAGATTAGGTTTTGTCACTCCGATTGTCGGAGAGGTATCTCTGGGCCCTCTCGGTAATGCACATCACTATAAGCCTTGCAAGCAATGTAGCTAATGAGTTAGTTACGGAATGATGCATTACGTAACGAGTAAACAGACTTGCCGGTAACGAGATTGAACTAGGTATTGAGATACTGACGATCAAATCTCGGGCAAGTAACATACCGATGACAAAGGGAACAACATATGTTGTTATGTGGTTTGACCGATAAAGATCTTCGTAGAATGTGTAGGAGCCAATATGAGCATCCAGGTTTCGCTATTGGTTATTGACCAGAAACGTGTCTCGGTCATGTCTACATAGTTCCGAACCCGTAGGGTCCGCACGCTTAAGGTTTCGATGACAGTTATATTATGAGTTTATGAGTTTTGATGTACCAAAGGCTGTTCGGAGTCCCGGATGTGATTACGGAGATTCATATATAAAAGAATTCAGAGGAGATTCAAATATTGTTCATAGATAATCTTGATCATAAACCCACAATTCATCGGATCTCGGCAAACACACCGCAAAAAGAATTACATCGAATAGATCTCCAAGAAGATCGAGGAGAACTTTGTATTGAGAATCAAATAGAGAGAAGAAGCCATCTAGCTAATAACTATGGACCCGAAGGTCTGTGGTAAACTACTCACACTTCATCGGAGAGGCTATGGTGTTGATGTAGAAGCCCTCCGTGATCGATTCCCCCTTCGACGGAGCACCGGAAAAGGCCCCAAGATGGGATCTCACGGGTACAGAAGGTTGCGGCGGTGGAAATAGGGTTTCATGGTGCTCCTGGATGTTTTCAAGGTATATGGATATATATAGGCGAAGGAAGTCGATCAGGGGAGCCACGAGGGGCCCACGAGGGTGGGGGCACGCCTACCCCCCTGGGCGCGCCCTCCTACCTCGTGGCCGCCTCGTTTCTTTCTTGACGTCCACTCCAAGTCTTCTGGATTGCGTTTGTTCCAAAAATAAATCTCCCGAAGGTTTCATTCTGTTTGGACTCCATTTGATATTCCTTTTTTGCGAAACACTAAAATAGGCAAAAAAATCAACAATTTGGGCTGGGCCTCCGGTTAATAGGTTAGTCCCAAAAATAATATAAAAGTGTATAGTAAAGCCCATTAAACATCCAAAACAGGTAATATAATAGCATGGAACAATCAAAAATTATAGATACATTGGAGACGTATCAAGCATCCCCAAGCTTAATTCCTGCTCGTCCTCGAGTAGGTAAATGATAAAAACAGATTTTTTGATGTGGAATGCTACCTAGCATATTTCTCAATGTAATTTTTTTATTGTGGCATGAATGTTCAGATCCAAAAGATTCAAGATAAAAGTTTAATATTGACATAAAGATAGTAATACTTCAAGCATACTAACAAAGTAATCATGTCTTATCAAAGTAACATAGCCAAAGAAAGCTTATCCCTACAAAATCATATAGTTAGGCCATGCTTCATTTTCGTCACACAAAATGCTCCCATCATGCACAACCCCGGTTTCAACCAAGTAATTGGTTCATACTTTTTAACGCGCTTTAGCTTTTTCAACCCTCACGCAATACATGAGTGTAAGCCATGGATATAGCACTATGGGTGGAGTAGAGTATTATGATAGGGATTGTGTGAGAAGACAAAAAAGGAGAAAGTCTCATATTGATGCGGCTAATCAACGGGCTATGGAGGTGCCCATCAATTGATGTCAATACGAGGAGTAGGGATTGCCATGCAACGGATGCACTAGAGCTACAAATGTATGAAAGCTCATCAAAAGAAACTAAGTGGGTGTGCATCCAACTTGCTTGCTCACGAAGACCTAGGGCATTTTGAGGAAACCCATCATTGGAATACACAAGACAAGTTCTATAATGAAAAATTTCCACTAGTATATGAAAGGGACAACACAGGAGACTCTCTATCATGAAGATCATGGTGCTACTTTTAAGCACGGGTGTGGAAAAAGGATAGTAACATTGTCCCTTCTCTCTTTTTCTCTCTCATTTTTTTATTTTTTTATTTGGGCTTCTTTGGCCTTTTTTTATTTGGGCTTCTTTGGCCTCTTTTATTTTTCATAAAGTCTGGAGTCTCATCCTGACTTGTGGGGGAATCATAGTCTCCATCATCCTTTCCTCACATGGGACAATGCTCCAATAATGAAGATCATCACACTTCTATTTATTTACAACTCAAGAATTACAACTCAATACTTAGGACAAAATATGACTCTATGTGAATGCTTCCGGCGGTGTACCGGGATATGCAATGAATCAAGAGCGACATGTATGAAAGAATTATAAAGGTGGCCTTGCCACAAATACGATGTCAACTACATGATCATGCAAAAGCAATATGACAATGATGGAGCGTGTCATAATAAACGGAACAGTGGAAAGTTGCATGGCAATATTTCTCGGAATGGCTATGGAAATGCCATAATAGGTAGGTATGGTGGCTGTTTTGAGGAAGATATAAGGAGGCTTATGTGTGATAGAGCGTATCACATCACAGGGTTTGGATGCACCGGCGAAGTTTGCACCAACTCTCAAGGTGAGAAAGGGCAATGCACGGTACCGTAGAGGCTAGCAAATTGCGGAAGGGTAAGAGTGCGTATAATCCATGGACTCACATTAGTCATAAAGAACTCATATACTTATTGCAAAAGTTTATTAGCCCTCGAAGTAAAGTACTACTACGCATGCTCCTAGGGGAAGGGTTGGTAGGAGTTAACCATCGCGTGATCCCGACCTCCACTCATAAGGAAGGCAATCAAAGAACACCCCATGCTTCAAATTTGTCACACAACGTTCACCATACGTGCATGCTACGAGACTTGCCAACTTTAACACAAGTATTTCTCAATTTCATAATTACCCAACTACCATGACTCTAACATTACCATCTTTATATCTCAAAACAATTATCAAGTATCAAATTTCTCATAGTATCCAATGCACTTTCATAATTACCCAACTACCATGACTCTAACGCTTCCACTTTCGGTCTACGAGGGTATGTGGACAACACTCTCCCCTCCCGTTGCTATGCATCACCATGATCTTGCGTGTGCGTAGGAAAATTTTGAAATTACTACGTTCCCCAACAGTGGCATCCGAGCCTGGTTTTATGCGTAGATGTTATATGCACGAGTAGAACACAAGTGAGTTGTTGGCGATACAAGTCATATTGCTTACCAGCATGTCATACTTTGGTTCGGCGGTATTGTTGGATGAAGCGGACCGGACCGACATTACACGTACGCTTACGCGAGACTGGTTCTACCGACGTGCTTTGCACACAGGTGGCTGGCGGGTGTCTGTTTCTCCAACTTTAGTTGAATCGAGTGTGGCTACGTCCGGTCCTTGCGAAGGTTAAAACAACACTAACTTGATGAACTATCGTTGTGGTTTTGATGCATAGGTAAGAACGGTTCTTGCTCAGCCCGTAGCAGCCACGTAAAATTTGCAACAACAAAGTAGAGGACGTCTAACTTGTTTTTGCAGGGCATGTTGTGATGTGATATGGTCAAGACGTGATGCTATATTTTATTGTATGAGATGATCATGTTTTGTAACCGAAGTTATCGGCAAGTGGCAGGAGCCATATGGTTGTCGCTTTATTGTATGAAATGCAAACGCCCTGTAATTGCTTTACTTTATCACTAAGCGGTAGCGATAGTCGTAGAAGCAATAGATGCCGTAAGGACAACGATGCTACGATGGAGATCAAGGTGTCACACTGGTGACGATGGTGATCACGACGGTGCTTCGGAGATGGAGATCACAAGCACAAGATGATGATGGCCATATCATATAACTTATATTGATTGCATGTGATGTTTATCCTTTATGCATCTTATCTTGCTTTGATTGACAGTAGCATTTTAAGATGATCTCTCACTAATTATCAAGAAGTGTTCTCCCTGAGTATGCACCGTTGCGAAAGTTCTTCGTGACGACACACCACGTGATGATCGGGTGTGATAGGCTCTACGTTCAAATACAACGGGTGCAAAACAGTTGCACACGCGGAATACTCAGGTTAAACTTACAGATATGGCCTCAGAACACGGAGACCGAAAGGTTGAACGTGAATCATATAGTAGATATGATCAACATAGTGATGTTCACCATTGAAAACTACTCCATCTCACGTGATGATTGGACATGGTTTAGTTGATTTGGATCACGTGATCACTTAGATGACTAGAGAGATGTCTGTCTAAGTGGGAGTTCTTTAGTAATATGATTAATAGAACTTAAATTTATCATGAACTTAGTACCTGATAGTATTTTGCTTGTCTATGTTTGTTGTAGATAGATGGCTCGTGATGTTGTTCCATTGAATTTTAATGCGTTCCTTGAGAAAGCTAAGTTGAAAGATGATGGTAGCAATTACGCGGACTGGGTCCGTAACTTGAGGATTATCCTCATTGCTGCATAGAAGAATTATGTCCTGGAAGCACCGCTGGGTGCCAGGCCTGCTGCAGATGCAACTGACAATGTTAAGAACGTCTGGCAGAGCAAAGCTGATGACTACTCGATAGTTCAGTGTGCCATGCTTTACGGCTTAGAACCGGGACTTCAACGACGTTTTGAACATCATGGAGCATATGAGATGTTCTAGGAGTTGAAGTTAATATTTCAAGCAAATGCCCGGATTGAGAGATATGAAGTCTCCAATAAGTTCTATAGCTGTAAGATGGAGGAGAATAGTTCTGTTAGTGAACATATACTCAAAATGTCTGGGTATAATAATCACTTGATTCAACTGGGAGTTAATCTTCCTGATGATAGTGTCATTTACAGAATTCTTCAATCACTGCCACCAAGCTACAAGAGCTTCGTGATGAACTATAATATGCAAGGGTTGGACAAGACTATTCTCGAGCTCTTCGCAATGCTAAAGATTGCAGAGGTAGAATCAAGGAGCATCAAGTGTTGATGGTCAATAAGACCACCAGTTTCAAGAAAAAGGGTAAAGGGAAGAAGAAAGGGAACTTCAAGAAGAACAACAAACAAGTCGCTGCTCAAGAGAAGAAACCCAAATCTGGACCTAAGCCTGAGACTGAGTGCTTCTACTGCAAGCAGACTGGACACTGGAAGCGGAACTGCCCCAAGTATTTGGCGGATAAGAAGGATGGCAAGGTGAACAAAGGTATATGTGATATACATGTTATTGATGTGTACCTTACTAATGCTCGCAGTAGCACCTAGGTATTTGATACTAGTTTTGTTGCTAATATTTGCAACTCGAAACAGGGACTACGGATTAAGCAAAGATTGGCTAAGGATGAGGTGACGATGCGCGTGGGAAATGGTTCCAAAGTCGATGTGATCACGGTCGGCACGCTACCTCTACATCTACCTTCGGGATTAGTTTTAGACCTGAATAATTGTTATTTGGTGCCAGCGTTGAGCATGAACATTATATCCGGATCTTGTTTGATGCGAGACGGTTATTCATTTAAATCAGAGGATAATGGTTGTTCTATTCATATGAGTAATATCTTTTATGGTCATGCACCCTTGAAGAGTGGTCTATTTTTATCAAATCTCAATAGTAGTGATACACATATTCATAATGTTGAAGCCAAAAGATGCAGAGTTGATAATGATAGTGCAACTTATTTGTGGCACTGCCGTTTGGGTCATATTGGTGTAAAGCACATGAAGAAACTCCATACTGATGGACTTCTAGAATCACTTGGTACTTGTGAACCATGCCTCATGGGCAAGATGACTAAAACGCCGTTCTCCGGAACTATGGAGCGAGTAACAGACTTGTTGGAAATCATACATACTATGTGGTCCAATGAATATTGAGGCTCGCGGCGGATATTATTATTTTCTCACCTTCACAGATGATTTGAGCAGATATGGATATATCTACTTAATGAAACACAAGTCTGAAACATTTGAAAAGTTCAAAGAATTTCAGAGTGAAGTGGAAAATCATCGTAACAAGAAAATAAAATTTCTATGATCTGATCGTGGAGGAGAATATTTGAGTTACGAGTTTGGTTTACATTTGAAGCAATGCGAAATATTTTCGCAACTCACGCCACCCGGAACACCACAACGAAATGGTGTGTCCGAATGTCGTAATCATACTTTACTAGACATGGTGCAATCTATGATGTCTCTTACTGATTTACCGCCATCATTTTGGGGTTATGCTTTAGAGACGGCCACATTCACGTTAAATAGGGCACCATCAAAATCCGTTGAGACGACACCTTATGAACTGTGGTTTGGCAAGAAACCGAAGTTGTCGTTTCTTAAAGTTTGGGGCTGCGATGCTTATGTGAAGAAACTTCAACCAGATAAGCTCGAACCCAAATCGGAGAAATGTGTCTTCATAGGATACCCAAAAGAGACTATTGGGTACACCTTCTATCACAGGTCTGAGGGCAAGACTTTTGTTGCTAAATTCGGATCCTTTCTAGAGAAGGAGTTTCTCTCGAAAGAAGTGAGTGGGAGGAAAGTAGAACTTGATGAGGTAACTATACCTGCTCCCTTATTGGAAAATAGTTCATCACATGAACCGGTTCCTATGACGACTACACCAATGAGCGAGGAAGCTAATGATATTGATCATGAAACTTCAGATCAAGTTACTATCGAACCACGTAGGTCAACAGTGTAAGATCCGCACCAGAGTGGTACGGTAATCCTATTCTGGAAGTCATGTTACTTGACCATGGCAAACCTACGAACTATGAGGAAGCGATGATGAGCCCAGATTCCGCAAAATGGCTTGAGGCCATGAAATCTGAGATGGGATCCATGTATGAGAACAAAGTATGGACTTTGGTTGACTTGCTCGATGATCGGCAAGCCATTGAGAATAAATGGATCTTCAAGAAGAAGACTGACGCTGATGGTAATGTAACTATCTACAAAGCTCGACTCATTGCAAAAGGTTTTCGACAAGTTCAAGGGTATGACTAGATGAGACTTTCTCACCCATAGCGATGCTTGAGTCTGTCTGAATCATGTTAGCAATTGCCGCATTTTACGATTATGAAATATGGCAAATGGATGTCAAAACTGCATTCCTGAATGGATTTCTGGAAGAAGAGTTGTATATGATGCAACCGGAAGGTTTTGTCGATCCAAAAGGTGCTAACAAAGTGTGCAAGCTCCAGCGATCCATTTATGGACTGGTGCAAGCCTCTCGGAGTTGGAATAAACGCTTTGATAGTGTGATCAAAGCATATGGTTTTATACAGACTTTTGGAGAAGCCTGTATTTACAAGAAAGTGAGTGGGAGCTCTGTAGCATTTCTGATATTATATGTGGACGACATATTGTTGATTGAAAATGATATAGAATTTCTGGATAGCATAAAGGGATACTTGAATAAAAGGTTTTCGATGAAAGACCTCGGTGAAGCTGCTTACATATTGGGCATCAAGACGCTTAATTGGACTTTCACAAAGCACATACCTTGATAAAGTTTTGAAAAAGTTCAAAATGGATCAGGCAAAGAAAGGATTCTTGCCTGTATTACAAGGTGTGAAGTTGAGTCACACTCAATACCCGACCACAACAGAAGATAGAGAGAAAATGAAAGATGTTCCCTATGCTTCAGCCATAGGCTCTATCATGTATGCAATGCTGTGTACCAGACCTGATGTATGCTTAGCAATAAGTTTAGCAGGGAGGTACCAAAGTAATCCAGGAGTGGATCACTGGACAATGGTCAAGAATATCCTGAAATACCTGAAAAGGACTAAGGATATGTTTCTCGTTTATGGAGGTGACAAAGAGCTAGTCGTAAATGGTTACGTCGATGCAAGCTTTGACACTGATCTGGACGATTCTAAATCGCAAACCAGATACGTGTTTATATTGAATGGTGGAGCTGTCAGTTGGTGCAGTTCTAAACAAAGCGTCATGGAGGGATGTACATACGAAGCGGAGTACATAGCTGCTTCAGAAGCAGCAAATGAAGGAGTCTAGATGAAGGAGTTCATTTCCGATCTAGGTGTCATACCTAGTGCATCGGGACCAATGAAGATCTTCTGTGACAATACTGGTGCAATTGCCTTAGCAAAGGAATCCAGATTTCACAAGAGGACCAAGCACATCAAGAGACGCTTCAATTCCATCCGGGACCAAGTCCAGGTGGGAGACATAGAGATTTGCAAGATACATACGGATCTGAATGTTGCAGACCCGTTGACTAAGCCTCTTCCACGCGCAAAACATGATCAGCACCAAGACTCCATGGGTGTTAGAATCATTACTGTGTAATCTAGATTATTGACTCTAGTGCAAGTGGGAGACTGAAGGAAATATGCCCTAGAGGCAATAATAAAGTTATTATTTATTTCCTCGTATCATGATAAATGTTTCCCATTCATGCTAGAATTGTATTAACCGGAAACATAATACATGTGTGAATACATTGACAACTTAATGTCACTAGTATGCCTCTACTTGACTAGCTCATTAATCAAAGATAGTTATGTTTCCTAACCATAGACATGAGTTTTCATTTGATTAATGGGATCACATCATGATTGACATGACCCATTCCGTTAGCTTAGCACTTGATCGTATAGTATGTTGCTATTGCTTTCTTCATGACTTATACATATTGCTACAACTATGAGATTATGCAACTCCCGTTTACCGGAGGAACACTTTGTGTGCTACCAAACGTCACAACATAACTGGGTGATTATAAAGGAGCTCTACAGGTGTCTCCAAAGGTACATGTTGAGTTGGCATATTTCGAGATTAGGTTTTGTCACTCCGATTGTCGGAGAGGTATCTCTGGGCCCTCTCGGTAATGCACATCATTATAAGCCTTGCAAGTAATGTAGCTAATGAGTTAGTTACAGAATGATGCATTACATAACGAGTAAAGAGACTTGCCGGTAACGAGATTGAACTAGGTATTGAGATACCGACGATGAAATCTCGGGCAAGTAACATACCGATGACAAAGGGAACAACGTATGTTGTTATGCGGTTTAACCGATAAAGATCTTCTTAGAATATGTAGGAGCCAATATGAGCATCCAGGTTCCACTATTGGTTATTGACCAGAAACGTGTCTCGGTCATGTTTACATAGTTCTCGAACCCGTAGGGTCCGCACGCTTAAGGTTTCAATGATAGTTATATTATGAGTTTATGAGTTTTGATGTACCGAAGGTTGTTCGGAGTCCCGGATGTGATCTCGGACATGACGAGGAGTCTCAAAATGGTCAAGACATGAAGATTGATATACTGGAAGCCTATATTTGTATATCGGAAGTGTTCCGGGTGAAATCGGGATTTTACCGGAGTACCGGGAGGTTACCGGAACCCTCCGGGGGCTTAATGGGCCTACATGGGCCTGAGTGGAAATAGAGGGCAGCAAGGGGAGTGTGGGGCACGCCCCCCAAGGCCCAAACTGAATTGGTTTAGGACAAGGGGGGCCGGCCCCCCTCTTTCCTTCTCCTCCTCTCCCTTTCCTTCCCCTCTCCTAGTCCAACAAGGAAGTATTGAGTCCTACTCCCGGTGGGAGTAGGACTCCCCATGGCGCGCCCCCTCCTAGGCCGGCCGCCCCCTCCTCCCTTGCTCCTTTATATACGGGGGCAGGGGGGCACCTCTAGACACAACAATTGATATCTTGATCTCTTATCCATGTGCGGTGCCCTCCTCCACCATAGTCCTCCTCGATAATATTGTAGCGGTGCTTAGGCGAAGCCCTGCGATGGTAGAATATCAAGATCATCACCACGCCGTCGTGCTGACGGAACTCTCCCTCGACACTTGGCTAGATCGGAGTTCGAGGGACGTCATCGAGCTGAATGTGTGCTAGAACTAGGAGGTGCCATAGTTTCGGTGCTTGATCGGTCGGGCCGTGAAGACGTACTACTACATCAACCACATTGTTCTAACGCTTCCACTTTCGGTCTACATGGGTACGTGGACAACACTCTCCCCTCTCGTTGCTATGCATCACCATGATCTTGCGTGTCCGTAGGAAATTTTTGAAATTACTATGTTCCCCAATAGTTCTTGACCACTGCCCAGTGCTCCACTCCGAGGTTACTTTGGTACCTCCCTGCTATGCTTATAGCAAGGCACACACCAGGTCTGGTACACAGCATTGCATACATGATAGAACCTATGGTTGAAGCATAGGGAATGACTTTCATTTTCTCTCTATCTTCTGCAGTGGTCAGGCATTGAGTCTGACTCAACTTCACACCTTGTAACACAAGCAAGAACCCTTTCTTTGACTGGTCCATTTTGAACTTCTTGAAAACTTTATCAAGGTGTGTGCTTTGTGAAAGTCCAATTAAGCGTCTTGATCTATCTCTATAGATCTTGATGCCCAATATGTAAGCAGCTTCACCGAGGTCTTTCATTGAAAAACTCTTATTCAAGTATTCCTTTATGCTATCCAGAAATTTTATATCATCTCCAATCAGCAATATGTCATCCACATATAATATTAGAAATGCTACAGAGCTCCCACTCACTTTCTTGTAAATACAGTCTTCTCCAAAAGTCTGTATAAAACCATATGCTTTGATCACACTATCAAAGCGTTTATTCCAACTCCGAGAGGCTTGCACCAGTCCATAAATGGATCGCTGGAGCTTGCACACTTTCTTAGTACCCATTGGATCGACAAAACCTTTTGGTTGCATCATATACAACTCTTCTTCCAGAAATCCATTCAGGAATGCTGTTTTGACATCCATGTACCAAATTTCATAATCATAAAATGGGGCAATTGCTAACATGATTCGGACAAATTTAAGCATCACTATGGGTGAGAAAGTCTCGTTGTAGTCAACTCCTTGAACTTGTTGAAAACCTTTCGCAACAAGTTGAGCTTTGTAGACAGTAACATTATCGTCAGCGTCGGTCTTCTTCTTGAAGATCCATTTATTTTCTATGGCTTTCCGATCATCGGGAAAGTCCACCAAAGTCCACACTTTGTTCTCATACATGGATCCCATCTCAGATTTTATGGCCTCAGACCATTTCGCGGAATCTGGGCTCATCATCTACCATTCATAGCAACAAAGATTTTACCTTCGGATATGTGATAGAAGGTGTACCCAACAGTTTCCTTTGGGTATCCTATGAAGACACACTTCTCCGATTTAGGTTCGAGCTTATCAGGTTGAAGCTTTTTCACATAAGGATCGCAGCCCCAAACTTTAAGAAACGACAACTTTGGTTTCTTGGCAAACCACAGTTCATAAGGCATCGTCTCAAAGGATTTTGATGGTGCCCTATTTAAAGTGAATGCAACCATCTCTAAAGCACAACCCCGAAATGATAGTGGTAAATCAGTAAGAGACATCATAGATCGCACCATATCTAATAAAGTACGGTTACAACATTCGGACACACCATTTCGTTGTGGTGTTCTAGGTGGCGTAAGTTGTGAAACTATCCCATGTTGTTTCAAATGAAGACCAAACTTGTAACTCAAATATTCTCCTCCACGATCAGATTGTAGAAACTTCATTTTCTTGTTACGATGATTTTCCACTTCACTCTAAAATTCTTTGAACTTTTCAAATGTTTCAGACTTATGCTTCATTAAGTAGATACAACCATATCTGCTTAAATCATCTATGAAGGTAAGAAAATAACGATACCCGCCACGAGCCTCAACACTCATTGGACCACATACATCTGTATGTATTATTTCCAATAAGTTAGTAGCTCATTCCATTGTTCCGGGGAATGGAGTTTTAGTCATCTTGCCCATGAGGCACGGTTCGCAAGCACCAAGTGATTCCAAAAGTCCATCAGCATGGAGTTTCTTCATGCGCTTTACACTGATATGACCCAAACGGCAGTGCCACAAATAAGTTGCACTATCATTATCAACTTTGCATCTTTTGGCTTCAATATTATGAATATGTGTATCATCACGATCGAGATTCAACAAAAATAGACCACTCAACAAGGGTGCATGACCATAAAAGATATTACTCATATAAATAGAACAACCATCATTCTCTGATTTAAATGAATGACCGTCTCGCATCAAATAAGATCCAGATATAATGTTCATGCTCAACGCTGGCACCAAATAACAATTATTCATGTCTAAAACTAATCCCGAAGGTAGATGTAGAGGTAGCGTGCCGACGACGATTACATTGACCTTGGAACTATTTCCCACGCGCATCGTCACCTCGTCCTTAGCCAATCTTCGTTTAATCCGTAGCCCCTGTTTATAGTTGCAAATATGAGCAACAAAACCGGTATCAAATACCTAGGCGCTACTATGAGCATTAGTAAGGTCCACATCAATAACATGTATATCAAATATACCTTTCACTTTGCCATCCTTCTTATCCGCTAAATACTTGGGGCAGTTCCGCTTCCGGTGACCAGTCTCTTTGTAGTAGAAGCACTCAGTTTCAGGCTTAGGTCTAGTCTTGGGTTTCTTCTCTTGAGGAGCAACTTTCTTGCCGTTCTTCTTGAAGTTCACCTTCTTCCCTTTGCCCTTTTTCTTGAAACTAGTGGTCTTGTTGACCATCAACACTTGATGCTCCTTCTTGATTTCTACCTCCGCAGCTTTTAGCATTGCGAAGAGCTCGGGAATAGTCTTGTTCATCCCTTGCATATTATAGTACATCACGAAGCCTTTATAGCTTGGTGGTAGTGATTGAAGAACTCTGTCAATGACACTATCATAAGGAAGATTAACTCCCAGCTGAGTCAAGTGGTTATGGCACCCAGACATTCTGAGTATGTGTTCACTGACAGAATTATTCTCCTCCATTTTGCAGCTATAGAACTTGTTGGAGACTTCATATCTCTCAACTGGGGTATTTGCTTGAAATATTAACTTCAACTCTTGGAACATCTCATATGCTCCATGACGTTCAAAACATCTTTGAAGTCCCGATTCTAAGCCGTAAAGCATGGCACACTGAACTATTGAGTAGTCATCAGCTTTGCTCTGCCAGACGTTCTTAACGTCATCAGTAGCATCTGCAGCAGGCATGGCACCCAGCGGTGCTTCAAGGACGTAATTCTTCTGTGCAGTGATACGTCCATTTTGTATCATGCTTTTATATCAATATTTATTGCATTATGGGCTGTTATTACACATTATAGCTCAATACTTATGGCTATTCTCTCTTATTTTACAAGGTTTACCATGAAGAGGGGGAATGCCGGCAGCTGGAATTCTGGCTGGAAAAGGAGCAAACATTGGAAACCTATTATGCACTGCTCCAAAAATCCTGAAACTCCAGAAACATGTTTTTGGAATTAATAAGAATTATTGAGCGAAAGAAATACATCAGGGGCCCACACCTTGGCCAGGAGGGTGGGGGGCGCACCCCCCTACTGGGCGCACCCCTGTCTCCTGGGCCCCCTGGTGGGCCCCCGGTGTCCATCTTCTGCTATATGAGAGCTTTTACCCTGGAAAAAATCGTGGGCAAGCTTACGGGATGAAACTCCGCCGCCACGAGGTGGAACCTTGGCGTAACCAATCTAGGGCTCCGGCGGAGCTGTTCTGCCGGGGACACTTCCCTCCGGGAGGGGGAAATCATCACCAACGTCATCACCAACGATCCTCTCATTAGGAGGGGGTCAATCTCCATCAACATCTTCACCAGCACCATCTCCTCTCAAAGCCCTAGTTCATCTCTTGTATCCAATCTTGTATCAAAACCACAAATTGGTACATGTGGGTTGCTAGTAGTGTTGATTACTCCTTGTAGTTGATGCTAATTGGTTTACTTGGTAGAAGTTCATATGTTCAGATCCTTAATGCATATTATTACTCCTCTGATTATGAACATGAATATGCTTTGTGAGTAGTTATGTTTGTTCCTGAGGACATGGGTGAAGTCTTGCTATTAGTAGTCATGTGAATTTGGTATTCGTTCGATATTTTGATGAGATGTATGTTGTATTTTCCTCTAGTGGTGTTATGTGAACGTCGACTACATGACACTTCACCATTATTTGGGCCTAGAGGAAGGCATTGGGAAGTAATAAGTAGATGATGGGTTGCTAGAGTGACAGAAGCTTAAACCCTAGTTTATGCGTTGCTTCGTTAGGGGCTGATTTGGATCCATATGTTTAATGTTGTGGTTAGGTTTACCTTAATACTTCTTTTGTAGTTGTGGGCGCTTACAATAGGGGTTAATCATAAGTGGGATGCTTGTCCAAGTAAGGGTAGTGCCCAAACACCGGTCCACCCACATATCAAATTATCAAAGTACCGAGCGCGAATCATATGAACGAGATGAAAACTAGCTTGATGGTAATTCCCATGTGTCCTCGGGAGCTCCTTTCTCATTATTAGAAAATTGTCCAGGCTTATCCTTTGCCACATAAAGGATTGGTCCACCTTGCTGCACTTTATTTACTTTATTTACTTGTTACTCGATACTATTTATCTTATCACAAAACTATCTATTATCTACAATTTCAGTGCTTGCAGAGAAAACCTTACTGAAAACCTCTTATCATTTCCTTCTGCTCCTCGTTGGGTTCGACACTCTTACTTATCGAAAGGACTACGATAGATCCCCTACACTTGTGGGCCATCAAGACTCTTTTCTAGCGCCGTTGCCGGGGAGTGTAGCGCTTTTGGTGAGTGGAACTTGGTAAGGAAACATTTATATAGTGTGCTGAAATTTTCTGTTACTTGTCACTATGGAAACTAATCCTTTGAGGGGCTCGTTCGGGGTATCTTCACCCCGACCAGAAGAGCAAAGAGTTGCTCCTCAACCTACTGAACTTTTTGAAAATATTTCTTTGAGATTCCTTCGGGTATGATAGAAAAACTGCTAGCTAATCCATTTGCAGGAGATGGAACATTGCATCCCGATTTACACCTTATCTTTGTGGATGAAGTTTGTGGATTATTTAAGCTTGCAGGTATTCCCGATGATGTTGTCAAAAGGAAGGTCTTCCCTTTATCTTTGAAGGGAGATGCATTGACATGGTATAGGCTATGTGATGATACGAGATCTTTGAATTATAAACGATTGAAGTTGGAATTTCACCAGAAATTCTATCCTATGCATCTTGTTCATCGTGATCGTAATTACATATATAATTTCTGGCCTCGCGAAGGATAAAGCATCGCTCAAGCTTGGGGGAGGCTTAAGTCAATGTTATATTCATGCCCCAATCATGAGCTCTCCCGGGAAATGATTATTCAAAACTTTTATGCTCGGCTTTCTCTTAATGATCGCAACCTGCTCGATACTCCCTGTGCTGGTTCTTATATGCTGAAGACTATTGATTTCAAATGGGACTTATTGGAAAGAATTAAACACAACTCTAAAGATTGGGGTTCCGATGATGGTAAGGAGTCAGGTATGACACCTAAATTCGATTGTGTTAAATCTTTTATGGATACCGATGCTTTTCGTGGATTTAGCGCTAAGTATGGACTTGACTCCGAGCTAGTAGCTTCTTTATGTGAATCTTTTGCTACTCACATTGATCTCCCTAAAGAGAAGTGGTTTAAATATAATCCTCCTATTGAAGTGAAAGTAGTTGCACCTATTACAGTTGAAGAAAAGACTATCACCTATAGTGATCCTATTGTTCCTACTACTTATGTTGAGAAACCTCCTTTTCCTGTTAGGATAAAGATCATGCTAAAACTTCGACTGTTGTTCGTAAGAGTAATACTAGGACTTATACACCTCCTAAGCAAATCAATGTTGAACCTAGTATTGCTATGGTTAAAGATCTCTTGGATGATGATTTAGATGGGCATGTTATTTATTTCTGTGATGAATCTGCTAATATTGCTAGACTAGATACTAAGATACATAGACCTGTCGTAGGCATGCCTGTTATTTCTATTAAAATAGGAGATCATTGTTATCATGGCTTATGTGATATGGGTGCTAGTGCTAGTGCAATACCTTATACCTTATATCAAGAAATTATGCATGACATTGCACCGTTGAATTAGAAGACATTGATGTTACTATTAAGCTTGCTAATAGGGATACCATTAAACCGGTTGGGATTGTTAGAGATGTTGAAGTCTTGTGTGGGAAGGTCAAATTCCCTGCTGATTTTCTTGTTCTTGGCTCCCCACAAGATGATTTTTGTCCCATTATTTTTGGTAGACCCTTCTTGAATACAGCTAGTGCTAAGATTGATTGTGAAAAAGATACTGTCACCATTGGATTAGATGGTATGTCTCATGAGTTTAATTTTGCTAAGTTTCGTAGACAACCACGTGATAGGGAACCACCTAGTAAAGATGAAATTATTGGTCTTGCTTCCATTACTGTGCCTCCTACTGATTCGTTAGAACAATATTTGCTAGACCATGAAAATGATATGTTTATGAAGGAAAGAAGGGAAATAGATGAAGTGTTCCTTAAACAGGAACCTGTGCTGAAACATAATCTTCCCGTTGAAATTCTTGGGGATCCCCCTCCACCCAAGGGTGATCCCGTGTTTGAACTCAAACCATTACCTGCTAATCTTAAGTATGCTTATCTTGATGAAAAGAAAATATATCATGTTATTATTAGTGCTAACCTTTCAG
Source organism: Triticum dicoccoides (assembly GCF_002162155.2). Taxonomy (NCBI): domain Eukaryota; kingdom Viridiplantae; phylum Streptophyta; class Magnoliopsida; order Poales; family Poaceae; genus Triticum; species Triticum dicoccoides. The sequence goes on from NC_041391.1 coordinate 601,070,820, forward strand.
AGCAAGAAGAAGAAAGATTATTGAAAACTCTGAAGAAGCACCGAGCTGCTATTGGATATACTCTGGATGATCTTAAGGGCATTAGTCCCACATTATGCCAACACAGAATTACAGTGGAGAAAGATGCCAAACTAGTTAGAGATCCTCAACGACGACTGAATCCCAAGAAGTGGTAAGAAAGGAGATACTAAAGCTCCTTGAGGCAGGTATAATTTATCCCATTGCTAATAGTGATTGGGTAAGCCCTGTCCACTATGTTCCTAAAAAGGGAGGTATTACCGTTGTTCCTAATGATAAAGATGAATTGATCCTGCAAAGAATTATTACATGTTATAGGATGGTAATTGATTTCCGTAAATTAAATAAAGCTACTAAGAAAGATCATTACCCTTTACCTTTTATTGATCAAATGCTAGAAAGACTATCCAAACACACTCATTTCTGCTTTCTAGATGGTTACTCTGGTTTCTCTCAAATACCTGTGTCAGTGGGGGATCAATCAAAAACTACTTTTACTTGCCCTTTCGGTACTTTTGCTTACAGACGTATACCTTTTGGTTTATGTAATGCACCTGCTACCTTTCAAAGATGCATGATGGCTATATTCTTTGATTTTTGTGAAAAGATTTGTGAGGTACTCATGGATGACTTCTCCGTTTATGGATCCTCTTTTGATGATTGTTTGAGCAACCTTGATCGAGTTTTGCAGAGATGCGAAGACACTAGTATCGTCCTGAATTGGGAAAAGTGTCTTTTTATGGTTAATGAAGGCATTGTCTTGGGGCACAAGATTTCCGAGAGAGGTATTGAAGTTGATAAAGCAAAAGTTGATGCTATTGAAAAGATGCCATGTCCCAATGACATAAAAGGTATAAGAAGTTTCCTTGGTCATCACTACAAAAAAAGACACATCCGTGACATTTTGGGCCGAACGATTTTTTTTCTGTCATACATATGACACTTCTATGACGATAATTGTGACAAAACCCGGTATCATCATAGATATGGTGGGTCCTACTTCTATGACAAAAAATCATGATAGAAAATGGGCTTTTCGTCCTAGGCGGGCCGGAGACGTAGCTGCATGACATTCTTTGGGCCGTCCATGACGGAAAAAACTATGGTAGAAGCGAGGGGGAGGAAAATTTCGGGGAGTTGCCGGTTATGGTGGGAGGTCGGGGGCCGAGCGATGCACGTTTCTCTCATACGTACGATCGTGTGTGCGAGGCGTTCACTGTAACCGAACCCGAGCGAGACGTTGGGCTCTAACTAAACCCGAGCGATTGCACTGCAGGCTACGTGTTACTGAACCCAAGCGATCGATCGATGGCTGTTAACTGAACCCGATGGAGCGATTCCTTCACTGCTGCTGCTAACTGAAGCCGATCGATTGGATGAACAGT
>NC_041391.1:601072577-601088940 GCF_002162155.2 Triticum dicoccoides
TGGAGGGCTGGATGAACAGTAGACGGTGGAGGGGTGGCCGTGGAGGGGTGGTTAAACAGGACCCTATGGTGTGGAGGGCTGGATGAACAATAGATGCTGGAGGAGTGCCCGTGGAGGGGTGGTTGAACAGTAGCCAGTGGAGTAGTGCGCGGTGGAGGCTGGATGAACAGGAGCCCGTGGAGGCTGGAGGAGGTCAACGGTAGCCCGTGGAGGCTGGAGGAGGTCGACGGTGGAGGTGAACAGTATCCCGTGGAGTCCTGTTTTGCGGTACGCCACACCCCTCCCCCCCGTTTCGACCGTAGCGCTCCAACACAAGTCCGTTTTGTCTGTTTTGCGGTACGCCACACCCCTCCCGATCAACAGGACCCCTGTTTCGACCGTAGGAGGTTCGTTTCGTCCGTTTTGCGGTACGCCACACCCCTCCCGATCAACAGGACCCCCGTTTCGACCATAGGAGGTTTGTTTCATCCGTTTTGTGGTACACCACATCCCTCCCGGTCAACAGGACCCCATTCCTAACATAGGAGGTCCGTTTCCTCCGTTCTGTGGTACGCTGGGCCTCGTTTCCATCGCCTGTTCCATCCAAGCCCTCCCGATGAACACGACCACGCATTCCGTTCCGACCCAGCCGGTTGGCTCCCACGCGTTTCGTTGCCTCCCGATGAACATGACACATTCCGTTGCCTCCCCATGAACACGACGCATTTCGTTGCCTTCCCATGAACACGACGACGACGCTGTTTCTCCGTTCCGACCCAGCCATGTACACGAGCCCTCGCCGTACGTATGCACAAGTAGGCGTTCGAGACCCCACCCGTATGTACACATACGTGGCCATATTTTCTTTCTTGCACCCTGGCCGCTGTACGTACGTGTACATGCTACGTGCGCGCCTCTGCTATGACACGTGCGCGCCTCTACTACGACACGTGTGCACCTCTACATCCACTAGTATATATGTACGTACACGTTCGCGACCAGAATGACAACGCTACGTACGCTTCGGCCAGGTGGGTCCCGACTGTCAGACACTTCCTTGCTTGCGAAGATGTAGCTGGTGGGTCCCAGCAGTCAGGGGGGTGAATCGTTTTGTTTTTTCCCAGACGCACTTCCTTGCGTGCGAAGATGTAGCTGGTGGGACCCAGCAGTTAGTGGGGCGAATCGTTTTTTTTGCCCGGACGCACTTCCTTGCGTGTAAAGGTGTAGCTGGTGGGTCCCAGCAGTCAGGGGGAAACTTTTTTTTGCAAAATATGGTGGCCCGTTTGGTGGTTCGCCACTGTCAGGTGGAGGAATAATTATTTTGCGTGTAATAAGGAGACACTTCCTTGCTGCGGCCGTGGACCCAGCTGTCAGCGTCTCCACGCACAGTACTCTTCCGATGGAAGTCGGTCGTTGACCACATTGACCACACCGCGCCGACAGCACCACGGCGGTGGACGACGGTGAGGCCTAGGAAGGGGACAACACGGAGGTAGGGAAGACTCGACAGTTGTTTCCCACGCGGAGGGGAGTATGACTGTACGAGGGTTTACTGGTTTGTCTGCCATCGTCGGAGAATAACAGCAGGTGTGGGTGAGTAGAGGGATGGCTAGGCCAGCGATGGGAGTACGATGGGGCGGTGAGGCCTGCGTGGCAGCATAGCCGGCCACGGGGAGGAGGGAGAAGGCAGTCCCGCCGGTGCTTGTTTGAGCGGCTGGAGCAGGAAGAGCAGAGATTGAAGAAGCACGACGGTGCTACGTCTTGAGCTTGCGTTGGTTTTCCTCGAAGAGGAGAGGGTGATGCAACAAAGTGTAGCTTAAGTATTTCTCCCAGTTTTGAGAACCAAGGTATCAATCCAGTAGGAGGCTCCTCAAAAGTCCCACGCACCTACACAAACAAACTGAGAACTCGCAACCAACGCAATAAAGGGGTTGTCAATCCCTTCACGGCCACTTGCGAAAGTGAGATCTAATAAAGATAGTATGATAAGATAAATATATTTTTGGTATTTTGTAATATATATGCAAAAAATTAAAGATGCAAATAAAGTAGATTGAAAGCAAATATGATAAGAGATAGACCCGGGGGCCATAGGTTTCGCTAGAGGCTTCACTCAAGATAGCATAAGTATTACGGTGGGTGAACAAATTACTGTCGAGCAATTGATAGAAAAGCGCATAGTTATGAGATTATCTAGGCATGATCATGTATATAGGCATCACGTCCATAACAAGTAGACCGACTCCTGCCTGCATCTACTACTATTACTCCACACATCGACCGACTCCTGCCTGCATCTAGAGTATTAAGTTCATAAGAACAGAGTAACACATTAAGCAAGATGACATGATGTAGAGGGATAAACACATGCAATTTGATATAAACCCCATCTTGTTATCCTCGATGGCAACAATACAATACGTGTCTTGCAACCCTTTCTGTCACTGGGTAAGAACACCGCAAGATTGAACCCAAAGCTAAGCACTTCTCCCATGGCAAGAAAGACCAATCTAGTAGGCCAAACCAAACTGATAATTCGAAGAGACTTGCAAAGATAACTCAATCATACATAAAAGAATTCAGAGAAGATTCAAATATTATTCATAGATAAAATTGATCATAAACCCACAATTTATCGGATCTCAACAAACACACCGCAAAAAGAATTTACATCGAATAGATATCCACAAGAGAGGGGAGAACATTGTATTGAGATCCAAAAAGAGAGAAGAAGCCATCTAGCTACTAACTATGGACCCGTAGGTCTGTGGTAAACTACTCACAACTCATCGGAGGGGCAAGGATGTTGATGTAGAGGCCCTCCGTGGTTGATTCCCCCTCCGGCAGAGTGCCGACGAAGGCTCCAAGATGGGATCTCGCGGATACAGAAAGTTACGATGGTGGAAATTGTGTTTCGTGGTGGTCCTGGATGTTTTCGGGGTACATAGGTATATATAGGAGGAAGAAGTACATCGGTGGCCGCCCGAGGGGCCGACGAGATAGGGGGCGCGCCCTATAGGGGGGGGGGGCTATCTCGTGGGGCCTCGGAAGCTTCTTGACTTGCACTCCAAGCTCTCCGGATTATGTTCGTTCCAAAAATCACGCTCCCGAAGGTTTCATTCCGTTTGGACTCCGTTTGATATTCCTTTTCTTCGAAATACTGAAATAGGCAAAAAAAACAGCAATATGGGCTGGGCCTCCGGTTAGTAGGTTAGTCCCAAAAATGATATAAATGTGTAAAATAAAGCCCATAAACATCCAAAAGGGGTAATATAATAGCATGTAACAATTAAAAATTATAGATACGTTGGAGACGTATTAGACGGCCGTTGGATGGACATCCAACCGTCATTGCTTGTGCATCAAGTTTTTTTAGGAAAGCCTCAAATCTGTGGAAAACAACATGTAGCCGATCTGCCATTATTTCTAATAATTTACAGCCCATTTGCTAATTCTTAAGGTTTTTTGGAGCCCATATTCTTTTTGTTAGCATTACAGCCCATATTGTGGCCACGGTTGAAAAATTATACGAAATTTTGCATATTTCGGTGCGGTCCGAACTGTTTTTAATCCCGAAATTTCGACTCACATTCAAACTGATTTTAAAAATAAATGTATATCAATATAAAATCCAACAAATTCTCCACGCATAAAAATTAATGTAATTTAAAATCTTGAAATGAAAAAAATATATTTGAAACTAATTGCCGGTTTGATGTGTTTTAAAAATGTATAGCCCATTTCTCATTACTGATGGGCCATTTTCTCGGCCAGCCGAATGAAAGCTCTCCTCGTCTTGAAAGATTTACAGCCCAACAGGCCTGCCAAAGCCGCTTTCTTGGCAAATCACAAAAAAACTGGGTTGTGGCCGTGGACCCAGCTGTCAGCCTCTCCATGTACAGTACTCTTCCGATGGAAGTCGTTCCTTGACCACGTTGACCACGCCGCGTGGAGAGCACCACGGCGGTGGACGACGACGAGGCCTAGGAAGGGGACGACACGGAGCCGGGGAAGACGCGGTAGTGGAAGCCCGCGCGGAGAGGAGTACGAGGGTTCACTGGTTCGGCTGCGGTGTGAGGCTGCTGTCGCCGCAGAATAACAGGGGGTGTGGGTGAGTGGAGGGATGGCCTGGCCAGTGGTGGGAGTAGTATGGGGGCGGTGAGGCCTCCGCGGCAGCACAACCGACCACGGGAGGCAGGAACAGGCGGCATGACCGGCACTGCTTTGGGCGGCTGGACTAAGAAGACCAGAGGTTGAAGAAGCACTATGGCCGTTGGATGGACATCGTACGGTCACTGAAGCTAGAATCGTTTATATTGACTAAGTTGACAAAGCCCTTGGTATGCTCCAACTTAGTAGGCCCACATGTCAGCCTCCGAAACGGTGCGCCCTAGATGTTAGGGGGAGGAATCATTTTTTGGGCGACTAAAGCTAAGAATATCCGAGATTGAAGAAGAAGCACGACATCCATTGGATAGACATCCAACGGCCACTGCTGCTAGAACCGTGTGTTGACTATAATAAGTTGACAAAGCCTTGCATACGCGTCAACTTATTTTTTAGGGGACGCGTCACTTAGTAGGCCCACAAGTGTGTGGCAGAGAACTTATAGCCCATTTGCGTTTTGTAAGAATGTACAGCCCATTTTTGAATTCTAATGGAATTTACAATAGCCCATTTACAGTTTGTTAAAAGTACAGCCCATTTTCTAGCTAGGACAATGATTAATAATTTCAACCAACCGTTGAAGACATAATTCAATAAAATTTCCCACATTTTGATGGGATCCGAAATATTTTTATCCCAAAATTTCTAGTCAGATTAAATATAAATTTGTATTACGTAAAAATCCAACGAAACATTGCGCGCGTAACAATGAAAATTTAAGATTTTCAAAATCTATAAATAATATTTTATAAACTAATTTCGTGTTTGGTGCATTTTTTTATAGTTACTGCCCAGTTTTTATAATTACATCCCATTTATTATTTTTAAAGCCCATTTTCCTGTTAAGCCTAATGCATCCCTCCTAGGAAATATTTGCAGCCCAGCGGGGCGGAGAATAACAAGTTGACCTTGCCTGGGTATTCCTCAAAAAGACGTATAGCTGGGCTAGCCATTTTCATCTTTAAAAAAGTAGTATTTGGGCTGGATATCTAGCCCGGGCTAGACGGGCCACAGCCCGCCCAGTTAATACCCTACTCTCCTCTGAAGAACAACGAAATCATCGCCAAGAAAAACTCTGCAGTGCTCACGCCTCAAAAACACAAATACTGCTCGAGCTGCTTGGTCCCAGCTGTCGGCCGCACCTTGTGCAATTCTCTCATTTATATTGACTACATAGGTTAATAATGGTGTGGGACCGTGATGTCAGGAAACCAGGAGAAAGCAAAAAAAATATATAGTTGTACATAATAAGGAGGCACTTGCGTACGTACGGCTATGGCCCTAGTGGGTCCCTAGTGTCATCCAGTCAAAATAAAGTCATCTCCTGAATCCTCATGTTCGTTGACGATGTTAACAATGCTCGGTGCCACGACGAGCGCAACAACTCGAAGGACAATGGAGAGGGCCTCGCGGGCCCTACGGATGGTTTGATACAGCGCCCGCTCCTCATTCAGGAAGCCAGGATCATCGGACACCTATGAGCACCTTCGAGAAACTGAGACGACATGAAACGGTAAGGCCATGCTTGGGAGCTCTGGTTTATTTCAATCCTATATTTACTCGTCATCGGAAGGCCCGAGGTCTGTAAGTAAAACCGGCAGGTTACGCGTGTAATTTGAGAGACCAGTGTATATTTTACGAGCACTACTATATGGACGACATTACCAGACGATACATGCACGACGTGCGTATCATGCCATCCATGGGCAAGGCTGAAACAGTAGCTAACGGCTGGATTAGCAATCGTCCGAGTGTCGTTTAGCGTTTTTATCGTGTGTGAAGTACTTCCGATATTTTACTAGTCGAAATCGACCAACCAAGCGCCTTCGCCCGAGACCATCTACTTTAATTTGCAAGCGTCAGTTTTACAAGTGGTTTTGGTTGGAAAACGATGATCCAATCACGGCCTAATATCATGAGTTGGTCGGAAGATCATATGGTTTCACGTCTAACCTACCCGACATGTCGTATAGGCTATGAATGAAACATCAGACGATGAACTTCTTACGCACGGAAACAACAGAAGAGGATGATCTTCTTAACAAGCAAATCACTGGCATTAGATCGACATGCAAAACAATACGAAGCATTATTCTTAGCAGGCACGGTGAACAGCTCGTGATGCCGCATGCCACAACATTCCAAGCTCAACTTTGCAATCAAACACAAGGCCTGGCATTACATAGACAATATTCAGAACAAACTCTTAACACAGGAATATCTCAGCAGAGTAACTATTTACTTCTAAACTGAACACAGGAATAGGAAAAAACACTCGACGCTGCTCACAGCAAGGGCGTCCCACTCAAAAATATCAAATGCATGTCTTCTGGCTAACATCAATGAGCAAATTTTGACAAGGTTTTCCAATTCCAATATATTAAACTAACGTCTTCTTGCTAACATCAATGATTAAACTTTGACAAGCTTTTCCCATTCAAAATATGTAATGCCTATGATCGTGTCCTGTCGTAGCTTCTTGTACTTGTTTGGGCACTTTTTGCCCAGGGCACTCCACGTGTTGTTAAATTGCCAATGGTCTCTGCAGACTAGTCATGTCACCGGTGTCTAATAATACTCTGTAAAGCTTCTCAGTCATTCCTTTTGTAATGTACCGCAACCAATGACTGCTTCTTTCTGCAAAGTGGAACGACCAACTGGACCCAGTAACACAGCAGTTTGCCTTGGACACATTGGCTCCTTTTGTGCAGTTCAACTAAAATCGAAGTCGGAATAAAACCGAGCTTTAATTTTGATATCCGTGTAAGCAACAATAGGTATAAGGGAAACAATTACTGAGAAATAACGGTTGATGAGTTGTCTTAATGGGAAACAAAGCAGGAGAGTAGCAATTCTCCATCAGTGTGATTCATTCATATTGACTAAGACATTATCTTAACAATGCCTTGCTTCAACATGTATAAAGAACGACAAAGCCGAAAAGTACCATTCCTAAAACAATGCAACTGATTCATTTTTAAAGAGACATTATCTTAACAATACCTTGGTTAAACATGTAGAAAGAACTACAAAGCAGGATAGTACCATTCCTAACAAGTGTTGCAGTTTTGAACTAAGATTCAGTAGTTAATTAATTCTGAGAGTGGCATTGCTTAATTTTACCAGCGGCATTAGATTAACGAAAAGCATAAACAGTTCCAGGGGAGAGTGGGTGCAACAACAATATGTGCTTCCATCTACTTATAAAGGGGGTGATGTAGAGTTTGTTGTAACAAAGCAACAAGCATCATGTCTGGGTTAGTCCCATTTTTTTTCACTACTTAATGGGAAAAGACAGCAATACAATAGCTTCAATTCAACATTTATTTAAAACAGTACCAATACAAGTAGCACAACATCTTAAAGCACACTGCACAATCATGTGGATGAAGGCCTGTACTGACCTTTCATGAGAACACCGGGATAAAATACGAATCTGCTAACACGAATAGGAAATCCAATATCATTTGTGCAGTTGCACTGAAATCAAGCAAAGTGTTTCGCGTAGCGAAGCAAAATATTGCAATAGCAACAAGTTGAATATATATCATGTGGTTGAGACCAAGATTTGAAACAACTCGACAGGAACACTGGAAACAAATCTCGATCTCCTTTTGTGCAGTTCCACCAAAATTAAGCAAAGTCACCGGTGTGACATTCAAGTTGAACTGCACAAAACAGTCTTAAAACATAAGTCTTTTGAGTAGCGAAGCAAAATGTCGCAATAACAACAAGTTGAATCGATACCCCTGTTTTAACAGAGGCAAAAAAGGAAACAATTACTTGCCGATAAAGGAGGATGAAACAAACGGTGACAGAAAGAAGCATCTAACTTATCTTGGATGGAAAACAAAGTAGGATAGTAGCATTTCTAAAATGGTTGCATTGATTCATATTAACAGAGACACTCTCTTGAAACAACATTCGTTAAAAAATGTAATTTACTTTTAACAGCGGCATTGCTTCAATTTTCTGGCGGCATTCTTAGATTAACAACAACAAAATAGCTGTATGGGACATGCTAGCACCATGTGCGTCCACATGTATAAATGGGTGATGCAGAGTATGTAGCCAAGTAGTATATCTGTGTTGGTCCCATATTTGTTCTCTTTGAACTTTTTTCCTATGTGAGGGCAGCAAATCTAGTCCTGCACAAACTACCCGGCCCCCCCAGTTTCTTTCCCTTTTCAACAAAGAGATCGGTTCCTTACAGATGTGTGTACTGGGTTACCCCTCTTTTCGCTTTTCGACCAACAAAGCGGCTGGATAGCCAGTCTATACTACTTTTCCTCCCTCCTTTCCTCATTGAACCACGTCCTAGATTCATGCTCCACCCCACCGCACCTTTCTTTCCTCTTTTAACCAAGACCTAGATTCGACTACAGATCGAAAAAGATCCACATGCAGCTAGAGCAACGACGGTTTCAAAGAAACTTATACCTTAGGGTCATCGGAATGTGGCAAGGCGTGCGGCGAGAGGCCGGATCTGCCCACACTACGTACAGCAGCGAGGAAGAAGGGGTCGGTGGCCCTCCCGCACATGCATTGGGTGAAAGAGAACAACGCAGCCGGCAATGGATTACCTCCCTTGCCGAAGGCGATAGAGTTAACGCTGCACCTCCTCCCCTTCCCCGTACGACGAATGCCTCCTTCACCAGCTGTGAGGGGGGAGAGAGAGACAAGAGGCCAATGCAGTCTTGTTTAGATCTGGTGAAGAGAGGGTGAGATACTGTGAATATAGCAAACCCTAGCAAATGAACGCTGAGCCTCCAGCGTGTAACATATATGTATTGCGGCGAGCATGTGGAGAGTGCAAACCCTAGCGAACAAGCACTGAGGCTCCCGCTTATATATATATACTAATGTAGTACAGACTAAGCTCCAGTGCCTTCACTGCATCTGCTTTTGGCTGTATGTCAGGTGAGCCAGCCACATTTTGGGCCCACCTGTCATAAACCCAAAGGCAGGTGCACTAAGTCAATGAAGCTGCATCCATATAGTACTCTCGTGTGTATACGACTAATATATAGTGGAGTGGTTTTCTTATTCTCTCCATAACAATCGTTTTAAATTGTGTAAGTACGAAACAAAACTCTTTATTTAATGTACAGTGAAGAAAACTAGTACTACTTCCGATGAACTAACGATCCACGCCCACGCGTCCTGGTCGCACTTCCTGTCCTTCATGTGTGGTACACTACCCTCCCTTAAGTGAACAACCACACATGCGCCAAATTATCGGAAACGTGTGAGAGTGTGTACAAATAAAGAATTTTAATTTCAATTATCGGAAAGGTTTGAGAGTATTACAAAGTTTGACTTCAGTCAAATCTAATATGCGGAGTAAATAAAAATGGAGGGCTACTACGTCCATCCGGGGTTTTAGTCCACACCATTTTTTAAATCAAAGTTAATAGCTGGACAAATAAAATTACAGGGGAGCTGGAGACAAAGTTGTGAGAAGGCTTAGAAATCAATACAAAACGTATGCTCTTAGTACTAACGTCGATCCTTATTCGAGGAAACATTTGGTTCATAGCCAATTGTGTGATAAAATTGCACCAACATGAAAGACGACTGTGTCTCCAACGCAACCAAGGTGAACTGACAAAGGATATCATCTTTGTGCGTAACAAGCAAAGAGCACTGATGGAAGATAGCTTTTTTTCCATTGAAAATCGATCAGCTTCACCAGCCGACGCAACCATGAGGCACAACCATGAGCATCGATAGGTCATCGTGGTGATGCATCATCCATTTGGCATCAAGTTTGGGTGAGGCACCTATGAAGTTCGACAAATCCTCACTATGGTCTGTTTCTTCTCAGTAATCAAGCTCGAGGAAGGAAGAACCACATGCAGAGGACAGTGAGGCGGAACAACAATGGCCATCCAATTTTGTGCAGTTCCACTAAAATTGAGGAAGACATGCCCGGGTATGGAGACACGCATCGCTGTTTCCAAAAATATAAAAAAGGGTTAATGAAAAGTACACCAACAAACAGAAGCATCATAATTATATCTTGATGGGAACTAAACTAGCACCATGTACTTTTTGTCGAAACAACATGTATATGTCAGGACCCCGACTCAATACCACATCGATCTAGCATGTAACACCTCGTATCACTTTGCGGCCTCACGCACGGTATTCCACGGGTGTCGCCTTACCTTTGCCCGGGACCGTTTGCGCCTTTTGGCACACGTATATGACAGTGTCGCTAGCATCCATATGATAAGGAGTCCGGGCTGACATGGCTAGTCGTAAACCCAAAGTGGCACAGACTTACAGGGACAGGCATCCATGACCCAACATCGAACGTGTCGGTCATCAGCGAGTGAATCCAGGCTGTAGCACTGGGCTAGCAGGACTCCGGTGAACCGGGCTGTAGCGGGCTAACAGGACTCCAGTATTCATCGCGTGACATTTCCCCGAAGGGACAGACACAGGAACGAAGAAGGACACATGCCGGCCAGCCTAAGTGTTCCGGAGCAGTAGCAAGCTACCATGGCTCGGTGGAAACACTAGGAGACATTTCCCGGTAAGAGAGGCTACTAAGGATAAACAACTAGATAGTCAGATCCCACACATACCAAGCATTTCAATAACATACACACAATATGCTCGATATGTGCAAACACAACATGGCATCACAACATGACTCTACGACTCAAGTATTTATTCAATAGGCTCCGAGGAGCGAGATATTACAAACAGGGGTCTCATGACCCAACATTCAGAGCATACAAATCAAAGCACAAGCGGAAGCTATCATGTCTGGGTACAGACATCTATAACTGAAAAAGGCTGAGAAGCCTGACTATCTACCAGATCCTGCCGGGGCACAAGATCGTAGCTGAGGTAACAAGCTAAACGTCGAAGTCCACGTGGAACTACTAGTGAGACCGAAGTCTCTCTGCAAAATCATAAAATAGGCAAACGTGAGTACAAATGTACCCAGCAAGACTTACATCAGAACTAACTACATATGCATCATTATCAACAAGGGGATGGTGGGGTTTAACTGCAGCAGGCCAGCTTTGACTCGGTGGCTATCCTAAACTACGACTGCAAGCAACTCTTTTGAGGTGGCGCACACGAGTCCACATATTCACCATATCAATACACCACTATGGATCCGCTCCCGTCTCCCTACGAGAACGCCATCCATAGCACTCACGCTTATCTTGCGTATTTTAGGGTATCCACTTTCACTTGTCTATGAACTGATATAAGCAACCCAGAAGTCCTTTTCCGCGGACACGGCTATTCGAATAGATAATGTTAACCCTGCAGGGGTGTACTTCTTCATACATGTTTCCACCACTTAGCGTCTGCACACGACATGTGCTCGGCAGACTTCAAGCGAAAGCCGACGTGGGTGTAGACCACGACCTACCTAAACACTCAAGTCTCTAGTCCAGGTTTATCGCCTATTCGGGTTCCATCCATGAGGAGATCCGGCCGGAGTTTCGCTCACAGCCCCAAACGATGTGAACAGGGTTCCCGAGATACCAAACAGGCATCCGGTACACCGTGCCACGTACCTACCGCATCACAGCCCACCCCTACGGTCAGCGCTGTCCACGGCCTCCAGTAAGCTACAAACACCAGAAACTACTTGCAACTCCTGGACAGAGGACTAGGGTGAATAAGAAGTCGAGCGGGGTCATATTTCAGGGCCCAATGTATGGTAGTAGCTGAATCATGGATCACAAACACAGAACTCAGTTCCTGAGGACGGCTGCAATGAGACAACCCACCATGTACTCCTACATGGCCCCTCACCGCTACCTTTACCAAATCGTGTTCACACACTTAGCTCACACACAGTAGGACATGTTCACACGCCTCTGATTCATCCCCGATGAATCAGACCTGACTCAACTCTAAGCAGTAGCAGGCATGACAAACAAGCATGAATGAGTAGGCACAACAGGGCTCAAACAATTCCTACTCATACTAGTGGGTTTCATCTATTTACTGTGGAATGACAGGTCATGCAAAGGATAAAGGGGTTCAGCTACCGCAGCAGGTAACAGATGAATCGTTGTTGTCCTAATGCAGTAAAAGAGAGCAGGAGCGAGAGAGTAGGATTGTATCGGAATGAACAAGGGGGAGGAGGTGGGCTGGGCCGGCCAGGTGGGGGGGGGGAGCTGGGCCGGCTACAGGTAAGTGGCCCAGGTACTTCCTTCTCTCTCTCTCTCTTTTATTTCTATTTCAGTTCTGTTTTCTTTTTTTTTAATTCTTTTGCCACTGTTTTGAATTAAAATAATAATTCAAACAATGCCAAAGCTCCTCTGAATATTTTATATTGCTAGATGGACTTTTCCAAAAGCTTATAAAATATTTCAGGGGGTATTTGAAATTATATTCTAATTATATGAATATAATTCAAATTCAAATAGCTAATGAATTAAATCCAAAGTCCCAAAAATAAATCCTTAAAAATGTTCAATATTTTGGTTGGGACCAGAACCCTTACCAAAAATTATCAAACATTTAAGAAGAGCCTTTTGGAGCAATGAATGAGATTTCTAGGGTTTTTGCCCCTCTTTTATTTAGGGTTTTGAGGCTTCCAATATTCCTCAATTCAAGTTTCAAAAATATAGACATGATGCACACATGAAGCTAGCCTAGAGCAATGCCAGAAGCTAGGGATGTGACAACTCACCCCCACTAAACAAGAATCTCGTCTCGAGATTCAAGCGTAGGGTAGGATGAAGGGGAAACGCAAACTAGTACAATCTTCACGATCCAGGGTGCACTTCAGTTGAACGTTGATTCATTCACCATCATTGTCTTGATGTCTTGTTCTGAGAACTCCAGTTATTATGACAATGAGAGGAGAAGGAGACTCTAGAAGGATCGATCTTCTTGAAGGTCGAACAACTCAGGATTAACTCACAGAATGAGACATAGCAACATCTCTCGAGCTGAGAGACGAAGCACGCACCCATAGGAATGGAGTGAAGCAGATGACAAGGGTTCACTAGGTAGACAACAATTCCACACCTAAGAGGGTGGTGAACGGTTGTCAACGTAGCGAGGAGTTGAGTTGCCATGATACCACAACGAGACACCTTCGGAACCGTGACTCGTAAATATCTCCCCTTAAGTGGCAAAAGAATTACCTTTGATTCAGAGATCATTGAAACTCTTTATACCAGCTTAAGGCACTATGACTCTATGACAACATGGCATCACAACATGACTCTATGACTCAAGTAATCTATTCAATAGGCTCCGAGGAGCGAGATATTACAAACATGGGTCTCATGACCCAACATTCAGAGCATACAAATCAAGCACAAGCGGAAGCTATCATGTCTGAGTACAGACATCTATAAATGAAAAAGGCTGAGAAGCCTGACTATCTACCAAATCCTGCCGAGGCACAAGATCGTAGCTGAGGTAACAAGCTAAACGTCGAAGACCACGCGGAAATACTAGTGAGACTGAAGTCTCTCTGCAAAAACATAAAATAGGCAAACGTGAGTACAAATGTACCCAGCAAGACTTACATCAGAACTATCTACGTATGCATCATTATCAACAAAGGGGATGGTGGGGTTTAACTGCAGCAAGCCAGCTTTGACTCGGTGGCTATCCTGAACTACAACTGCAAGTAACTCTTTTGAGGTGGCGCACACGAGTCCACATATTCACCATATCAATACACCACTATGGATCCGCTCCCGTCTCCCTACGAGAACGCCGTCCATAGCACTCACGCTTATCTTGCGCATTTTAAAGTATCCACTTTCACTTGTCTATGAACTGATATAAGCAACCCAGAAGTCCTTTTCCGCGGACACGGCTATTCGAATAGATGATATTAACCCTGCAGGGGTGTACTTCTTCATACATGTTTCCACCACTTAGCGTCTGCACACGACATGTGCTCGGCAGACTTCAAGCGAAAGCCGACGTGGGTGTAGACCACGACCTACCTAAACACTCAAGTCTCTAGTCCAGGTTTATCGCCTATTCGGGTTCCATCCATGAGGAGATCCGGCCGGAGTTTCGCTCACAGCCCCAAACGATGTGAACAGGGTTCCGTGACACCAAACGGGCGCCCGGTATACCCGGCCACGTGCCTACCGCATCACAGCCCACCCCTACGGTCAGCGCTGTCCACGGCCTCCAGCATACTACAAACACCAGAAACTACTTGCAACTCCTGGACAGAGGACAAGGGTGAATAAGAAGTCGAGCGGGGTCATATTTCAGGGCCCAATGTATGGTAGTAGTTGAATCATGGATCACAAACACAGAACTCAGTTCCTGAGGACGGCTGCAATGAGACAACCCACCATGTACTCCTACATGGCCTCTCACCGCTACCTTTACCAAAACGTGTTCACACACTTAGCTCACACACAATAGGACATGTTCACACACCTCTGATTCATCCCCGATGAATCAGACCTGACTCAACTCTAAGCAGTAGCAGGCATGACAAACAAGCAAGAATGAGTAGGCACAACAGGGCTCAAACAACTCCTACTCATGCTAGTGGGTTTCATCTATTTACTGTGGCAATGACAGGTCATGCAAAGGATAAAGGGGTTCAGCTACCGCAGCAAGTAACAGACGAATCGATGTTGTCCTAATGCAGTAAAAGAGAGCAGGAGCGAGAGAGTGGGATTTTATCGGAATGAACAAGGGGTTTTTGCTTGCCTGGCACTTCTGAAGATAACATTGAGTCTTCATCAGTGTCAACGATCACATCGTCGGTACAACGTCTACCGAGGGGGAACAACACCGGCAAACACAGAAGAAACACGATCAATGCAATGCACAATATGATGCATGCTATGACATGGCAATATGAATGTGTTTTGGGCTAGTGCATCTAGCTATGATTTAAATGAAGTTGGTTTGAACACATGATTCAATTTCCAACTCCATATATGATTATTTAAATGCCCTTTATTTGATTTGTGCTAAACAGCAGCTATAAGTTGTTCTAACATGCATGAAAATGGTACAGATGGATTCCTTGAATTTTTCTGATAATTTTTCATATATAAATTATTTAATTTGGAGTTACGGTTAATTTTCTATGATTTATTGAAGTTTAGGGCATTTTCTGAAATTTCCTGAATATTTAGAATTAAAATAATTCCAGAAAATGAATTATGGCGTCAGCACCACGTCACTGTGACGTCAGCAGAGTCAACTGGGCTGGCTCGGGTCAAACCTGACCAGTGGGGCCCACTGGTCAGTGACTACGGCTAATCCTAATATAACTTAAACCTAACCTAGTTTAATTAGTCGGCCCGGGCCCGCATGTCAGTGAGTCAGTGGCTTAATTAAACTTAGTTATTAACTTAACCAAAGGTTAGCAGGGGACGGGCCCACACGTCAGTGACCCAGGAGGGTCAAATCCCTGGTCAACCCGGCTAATCCACCGGCGTCTAACCGCCGGCAACGACCAGACGCGGCGGTGGCTCGCCGGAATGGCTGCTCCGGCGCCCATTCGACGCGCGGAGGGGTTCTACAGGGAGCTCGAGCTCGTGCGCATCCAATGGAGCAAGCCAGAGGAGTTGGGGTTGGCTGTGGCGTCGGCAGCGGCGAGGGAGGCGGCGGCCGGAGTTCGGCCAACGACGGGTTAGGCGATGCAGGGCGCTAGGGGAGGCGTTGGTGCGTGCTACGTGCTCCTGGTGAGGTGTGGAGCACGGTGGTGTGCCCGGCTTCAAGCCACAGTGGCTCTGGCCACGACGGCGACGAGGCACGGCGGCGCGAGCTTCGGCCGTGGTGGAAGATGGAGCTAGGGGACGAAATCAAGTGCGCGGAGTGAGGGGAAGAGAAAAGGAGCTCACGGGGAGTCGGACGAGACGCTAAGTGGGCTCGGGGACGTCCTATCGGCGGTGAATCGAACGGCGGCGATCGCCGGCCGTGGCGATGTAGGCGACGATGCTCCGGTCGACTGGGGCCTCCTCTGGTCGCGTGCGTCAGTGTGCAGCTCCATGGGGTCGGGACGGAGCTCCTGAGCTCATCGGAAGGGCGAGGGGTGGACGGTGGCTATGGATGCGACGGCGGCGCCCTCCGGTGGCTCTCGGTGGTGCTCCAAATCGAGAGAGGGAGAGAGCCAGAGCGAGCAGAGAGAGGGATAGCGGTCGGGGACGACTCCGTGGCGTCGCTAGAGGGCTCGGGGAGGAAGCAGGAGGTGGCCAGGGGAAGCAGGAGGTGGCGCGCGTGGCGGCGTCGC
>NC_041391.1:601089204-601104649 GCF_002162155.2 Triticum dicoccoides
TTTTCTGTAGTTTGTTTTGATTTAGTTTTAGACACTAAATCATTTTAATAAATTCTGTAGGGTTTTATGTGGCTTGCTAAAATATATACAAAGCCACTCACAACTTCCAGAATTATTTGGAGTCATATTTAATATATATTAAATATAAATCCAAAGCAAATAGTTATTGGATTAATTCAAATGGCCCAAAATAATTAACTCTGAGATACCAAAAATATTGTTTTGAGTTTTACCTCTTTGCAATATTTTCAGAGACTAAGAGGAACATTTTTTTGGACTTCTTTGAGGAGATTTTAATGTTGATCATTTTTAGAAGGTTTCTGAGGCTTTGAAAATTCCTCAATTCAAATTTCATTTGAAATAAAACATGATGCTCACATGAGGTCTAGCCTAGTGCATTACCAGAAGCTAGGGATGTGACAGTATACCTCCACCGAGGCATAAATCAGGACAACTTTTCGAGTGGCATTTCCTCTATAATAGTACTAGTAGGTGATGTTGGACCAGCCGACGAACCCTAGCTACTATGCATGGTGAGCTGGGGAGTAGTCGCATAGAAGAAAACCTGCACGCAGCGACCTGGGGAGCTGGACCAGTACAAGAAGTTATACCTCAGGTGGGCGAGATGTCATTTAGGCGGGCGGGCGGGATCTTCCCACATGACGGCAGCGAACAAGGGCGCGGAGGATCTTCTTCCGCGCCAGCGCCGGCTCCGAGAGGACGGTCCGCATCGGCTCCCGCCGTTGCCGATGGCGACAACGTCAACGATGCACCTCCTCACCTCCCGCAGCGGACGGGATTCGAACGGATCTGTGACCACCGGTGAGGAGAGAGATAGAGTGGACACTGTCATCTTGTTTTGATATGGAGAGGGTGAGAGAGCGAGACACGAGAAACTCTATCAAACAAGAGGCAATAATGGAGTAAAAAAATCTCTCCATAGCAGTGGTTTTAAATAGAATACGCGGTTCCCGGAAAAAAGAAACAAAAACTGGCAGACAATTTTTTAAGAGTCTGTCTAGGACACATCTAGATGTGACATAGTTATGTCACATCTAATTTAATTTCCACTCTATTTGTGGTCTATTTTTTTGTCCTAGTTTTTTTTGTTTCTTGTTGCTACAGTATATACTTGTGGGAGCTTAGATGTGATATCCTTAAATAACATCTAGATGTGAATTAGACAAACTGATTTTCTAACGTACCAAGAAAGAAAACTCGATCAAAAACACGCCCCCGCTTCCAGGTCGCGAGAGTCATCTCGCGCACACACATAGACATAGACATGCATATCTGTGTTTACGTAAAATTCCATTTCCATCTCCATCTCCAATCATATTTGTCCAACTGGCACATTATTTACATTGTTAATTATATATGCAACAATATTAATGTACAACATCTCTTGTTTGCGCACGTCCGGACCGCTGCCACGGCTGGTCCTCACCAACCCGAACCCTCTTCATCACCCGCGCATGCTTCCCGCCCGAAACAGTCAGTGCCGCATTCATGCCTGGCCAGAGCGGACACGACCTCTCACTGGCGCCGGCATTGAAGCGGCGCGCCGACCGAGAGAGCGTTGCCCGCGCCGCTTCCGGGTGCACGCGGCTGCTTCGCATTCAAAGGTCGCAATAGCCGGCTACAACATGCATGTAAAAAGTTCTTGGGAGTCTGTGCTACAGCTAGCTGTCCTCCCCCAACTCGTCAATCTCTTCCAGTAGTGCTAGTAGTACTCCATGGCGCGATCCATCGACAAGCAGGCGGGAAAGTTATCATATACTCGGTTTGCGGTGAGTGGCATGTTGGAAATATGCCCTAGAGGCAATAATAAATTGATTATTATTATATTTCCTTGTTCATGATAATCGTTTATTATCCATGCTAGAATTGTATTGATAGGAAACTCAGATACATGTGTGGATACATAGACAACACCATGTCCCTAGTAAGCCTCTAGTTGACTAGCTCGTTAATCAATAGATGGTTACGGTTTCCTGGCAATGGACATTGGATGTCGTTGATAACGGGATCACATCATTAGGAGAATGATGTGATGGACAAGACCCAATCCTAAGCCTAGCACAAGATCATGTAGTTCGTATGCTAAAGCTTTTCTAATGTCAAGTATCATTTCCTTAGACCATGAGATTGTGCAACTCCCGGATACTGTAGGAGTGCTTTGGGTGTGCCAAACGTCACAACGTAACTGGGTGGCTATAAAGGTACACTACGGGTATCTCTGAAAGTGTCTGTTGGGTTGGCACGAATCGAGATTGGGATTTTGTCACTCCGTGTAAACGGAGAGGTATCTCTGGGCCCACTCGGTAGGACATCATCATAATGTGCACAATGTGACCAAGGGGTTGATCACGGGATGATGTGTTACGGAACGAGTAAAGAGACTTGCCGGTAACTAGATTGAACAAGGTATCGGTATACCAACGATCGAATCTCGGGCAAGTACCATACCGCTAGACAAAGGGAATTGTATACGGGATCGATTGAGTCCTTGACATCGTGGTTCATCCGATGAGATCATCGTGGAACATGTGGGAGCCAACATGGGTATCCAGATCCCGCTGTTGGTTATTGACCGGAGAACATCTCGGTCATGTCTGCATGTCTCCCGAACCCGTAGGGTCTACACACTTAAGGTTCGACGACGCTAGGGTTATAAAGGAAGTTTGTATGTGGTTACCGAATGTTGTTCGGAGTCCCGGATGAGATCCCGGACGTCACGAGGAGTTCCGGAATGGTCCGGAGGTAAAGATTTATATATAGGAAGTCCTGTTTCGGCCATCGGGACAAGTTTCGGGGTCATCGGTATTGTACCGGGACCACCGGAAGGGTCCCGGGGGCCCACCGGGTGGGGCCACCTGCCCCGGGGGCCACATGGGCTGTAGGGGGTGCGCCTTGGCCTACATGGGCCAAGGGCACCAGCCCCTAGAGGCCCATGCGCCAAGATATAGGAAAAAGGGGAGAGTCCTAAAGGGGGAAGGCACCTCCGAGGTGCCTTGGGGAGGATGGACTCCTCCCCCCTCTTGGCCGCACCCCTTTCTTGGAGTAAGGGGCAAGGCTGCGCCTCCCCCCTCTCCCCTGCCCCTATATATAGTGGAGGGGAGGGAGGGCATCCATACCTGAGCCCTTGGCGCCTCCCTCCCTCCCGTGACACCTCCTCCTCTCCCGTAGGTGCTTGGCGAAGCCCTGCAGGATTGCCACGCTCCTCTATCACCACCACGCCGTTGTGCTGCTGCTGGATGGAGTCTTCCTCAACCTCTCCCTCTCTCCTTGCTGGATCAAGGCGTGGGAGACATCGTCGAGCTGTACGTGTGTTGAACGCGGAGGTGCCGTCCGTTCGGCACTAGGATCATCGGTGATCTGAATCACGACGAGTACGACTCCATCAACCCCGTTCACTTGAACGCTTCCGCTTAGCGATCTACAAGGGTATGTAGATGCACTCTCCTTTCTACTCGTTGCTGGTCTCTCCATAGATAGATCTTGGTGATACGTAGGAAATTTTTTGAATTTCTGCTACATTCCCCAACAGTGGTATGAGAGCTAGGTCTATTGCGTAGATTCTTTGCACGAGTAGAACACAAAGTAGTTGTGGGCGTCGATATTGTTCAATATGCTTGCAGTTACTAGTCTTATCTTGATTCGGCGGCATCGTGGGATGAAGCGGCCCGGACCAACCTTACACGTACGCTTACGTGAGACCGGTTCCACCGACAAACATGCACTAGTTGCATAAGGTGGCTGGCGGGTGTCTGTCTCTCCCACTTTAGTCGGATCGGATTCGATGAAAAGGGTCCTTATGAAGGGTAAATAGCAATTGGCATATCATGTTGTGGTTCATGCGTAGGTAAGAAACGTTCTTGCTAGAAACCCATAGCAGCCACGTAAAACATGCAAACAACAATTAGAGGACGTCTAACTTGTTTTTGCAGGGTATGCTATGTGATGTGATATGGCCAAAAAGGATGTGATGAAAAATATATGTGATGTATGAGATTGATCATGTTCTTGTAATAGGAATCACGACTTGCATGTCGATGAGTATGACAACCGGCAGGAGCCATAGGAGTTGTCTTTATTTATTTGTGACCTGCGTGTCAACTTAAACGTCATGTAATTACTTTACTTTATTGCTAACCGTTAGCCATAGTAGTAGAAGTAATAGTTGGCGAGGCAACTTCATGAAGACACGATGATGGAGATCATGATGATGGAGATCATGGTGTCATGCCGGTGACGATGATGATCATGGAGCCCCGAAGATGGAGATCAAAAGGAGCAAAGTGATGATGGCCATATCATGTCACTATTTGATTGCATGTGATGTTTATCATGTTTATACATCTTATTTGCTTAGAACGATGGTAGTAAATAAGATGATCCCTTACAACAATTTCAAGAAGTGTTCTCCCCTAACTGTGCACCGTTGCGACAGTTCGCTGTTTCAAAACATCACGTGATGATCGGGTGTTTTATTCAGACGTTCAAATACAACGGGTGTTGACGAGCCTAGCATGTACAGACATGGCCTCAGAACACACGCGAAACACTTAGGGTTAACTTGACGAGCCTAGCATGTACAGACATGGCCTCGGAACACGGAGACCAAAAGGTCGAACATGAGTCGTATAGAAGATACGATCAACATGAAGATGTTCACCGATGATGACTAGTCCGTCTCACGTGATGATCGGACACGGCCTAGTTTGACTCGGATCATGTAATCAGTTAGATGACTAGAGGGATGTCTATCTGAGTGGGAGTTCATAAGATGAACTTAATTATCCTGAACATAGTCAAAAGGTTTTTGCAAATTATGTCGTAGCTCACGCTATAGTTCTACTGTTTAGATATGTTCCTAGAGAAAAATTAGTTGAAAGTTGATAGTAGCAATTATGCGGACTATGTCCGTAAACTGAGGATTGTCCTCATTGCTTCATAGAAGGCTTATGTCCTTAATGCACCGCTCAGTGTGCTGAACCTCGAACGTTGTCTGTGGTTGTTGCGAACATCTAACATACACGTTTTGATAACTACGTGATAGTTCAGTTAAATGGTTTAGAGTTGAGGCACCAAAGAAGTTTTTGAAACATCGCGAAACATATGAGATGTTTTGAGGGCTGAAATTTGGATTTCAGGCTCGTGCCCATGTCAAGAGGTATAAGACCTCCGATGACTTTCTTAACCTGCAAACTAAGGAGAAAAGCTCAATTGTTGAGCTTGTGCTCAGATTGTCTGAGTACAACAATCATTTGAATCGAGTGGGAGTTGATCTTCCAGATAAGACAGTGATGGTTCTCCAAAGTCATTGCCACCAAGCTGTTAGAGCTTCGTGATGAACTATAACATATCAGGGATATATATGATGATCCTTGAGGTATTCGCGATGTTTGACACCGTGAAAGTAGAAATCAAGAAGGAGCATCAATTGTTGATGGTTGGTGAAACCACTAGTTTCAAGAAGGGCAAGGGCAAGAAGGGATACTTCATGAAACGGCAAATCAGCTGCTGCTCTAGTGAAGAAACCCAAGGTAAAACCCAAACCCGAGACTAAGTGCTTCTGTAATAAGGGGAACAACCACTAGAGCAAGATTACCCTAGATACTTGGTAGATGAGAAGGCTGGCAAGGTCGATAGAAGTATATTGGATATACATTATGTTAATGTGTACTTTACTAGTACTCCTAGTAGCACCAGGGTATTAGATACCGGTTCGGTTGCTAAGTGTTAGTAACTCGAAATAAAAGCTACGGAATAAAACGGAGACTAGCTAAAGGTGAGCTGACGATACGTGTTGGAAGTGTTTCCAAGTTTGATGTGATCTAACATCGCACGCTCCCTCTACCATCAAGATTAGTATTAAACCTGAATAAGTGCTCTTGCACCTAAAGGAATGGTTTATTGAATTTTGATCGTAGGGATACACATTTTCATGCCAAAAGATATAAGATAGTAATGAGAGTACCACTTACTTGTGGCACTGCCATGTAAGTCATAATGGTATAAAACGCATGAAGAAGCTCCATGTTGATGGATCTTTGGACTCACTCGTTTTTGAAAAGTTTGAGACATGCGAACCATGTCTATTGGTGTATATGCATGAAGAAACTCCATGCAAATGGACCGTTTGGACTCACTTGATTTTGAATCACTTGAGATATGCAAATCATACCACACGGGCAAGATGACTGAAAAGCCTCGTTTTCAGTAAGATGGAACAAGATAGCAACTTGTTGGAAGTAATACATTTTGATGTGTACAGTCCAATGAGTGCTGAGGCATGCAGTGAATATCGTTATGTTCTTACTTCACAGATGATTCGAGTAGATGTTGAGTATATTTACTTGATGAATCACGAGTCTGAATTATTGAAAGGTTCAAGTAATTTCAGGGTGAAGTTGAAAGATCGTCGTGACAAGAGGATAAAATATCTATGATATGATCATAGAGATGAATATCTGAATTAGGAGTTTGGCACAGAATTAAGACATTGTGGAAATTGTTTCACAACTGATACAGCCTGGAACACCATAGTGTAATGGTGTGTCCAAACGTCATAGTTGCACCCTATTGGATATGGTGCATACCATGATGTCTCTTATCGAGTTACCACTATTGTTCATGGGTTAGGCATTAGAGACAACCACATTCACTTTAAATAGGGCACCACGTAATTCCGTTGAGATGACACCGTATGAATTATGGTTTAGAGAAACCTAAGTTGTCGTTTCTTAAAGGTTTGGGGCTGCGACGCTTATGTGAAAAAGTTTCAGGATTAAGCTTGAACCCAAAGCGGATAAAATGCATCTTCATAGGACACCCAAAACAGTTGGGTACACCTCCTAATTTAGATCTGAAAGCAATATGGATTGTTTCTTGAATCGGGTCCTTTCTCGAGGAAAGGTTTCTCTCGAAAAGTTGAGTGGGAGGATGGTGGAGACTTGATGAGGTTATTGAACCGTCACTTCAACAAGTGTGTAGCAGGGCACAGGAAGTTGTTCCTGTGGCACGTACACCAACTGAAGTGGAAGCTTATGATAGTGATCATGAAACTTCGGATCGAGTCACTACCAAACCTCGTGGGATGACAAGGATGCGTACTACTTCAGAGTGGTACGTAATCCTGTCTTGGAAGTCATGTTGCTAGACAACAATGAACCTACGAGCTATGGAGAAGCGATGGTGGGCCTAAATTCCGACAAATGGTTAGAAGCCATAAAATCCGAGATAGGATCCATGTATGAAAACAAAGTGTAGACTTTGGCAGAACAACTCGATGGTCGTAAGGCTGTTGAGTGCAGATGGATTTTAAAAGGAAGACAGACAATGATGGTAAGTGTCACCATTGAGAAAGCTCGACTTGTCGTTAAGATGTTTTTCGACAAGTTCAAGGAATTGACTACGATGAGACTTTCTCACTCGTAGCGATGCTAAGAGTCTGTTGGAATTATATTAGCAATTACTGCATTATTTATGAAATCTTGCAGATAGGATGTCAAAACATTGTTTCCTCGACGATTCTTGAGGAAAGGTTGTATGTGATACAACAGGAAGGTTTTGTCTATCCTGAAATATGCTAATAAGTATGCAAAGCTCCAGCAATCCTTCTGAGGACTGGAGTGAGCATCTCGGAGTTGGAATGTATGCTTTGATGATGATCAAAGATTTTGGGTGTATACAAAGTTTATGAGTAACTTGTATTTCCAAAGAAGTGAGTGGGAGCACTATAGAATTTCTGATGAGTATATGTTGTTGACATATTAATGATCAGAAATGATGTAGAATTTCTGGAAAGCATATAGGGTTATTTGGAAAGTGTTTTTCAATGGAAAGCCTGGATTAAGCTACTTGAACATTGAGCATCAAGATCTATAAGGATAGATCAAAACGCTTAATAGTACTTTCAAATGAGCACATGTCTTGACGTGATCTTGAAGGTGTTCAAGATGGATCAGTCAAAGGAGTTCTTGCCTGAGTTGTAAGGTATGAAGTTAAGACTTAAAGCTCTACCATGGCAGAATAGAGAGAAAGGAACGAAGGTCGTCCCCTATGCTTAAGACATAGGCTCTACAGCATGCTATGCTGTGTACCGCACCTGAAGTGTGCTTTACCATGAGTCAGTCAAGGGGTACAAGAGTGATCCAAGAATGGATCACAGAACAGCGGTCAAAGTTATCCTTAGTAACTAGTGGACTAAGGAATTTTCTCAATTATGGAGGTGGTAAAAGAGTTCGTCGTAAAGGGTTACGTCGGTGCAAGCTTAGCACCTATTCGGATAGCTCTGAGTAGAGATACCGGATACGTATAATGGAGCAACAATTTAGAATAGCTCCAAGTAGAACAGTTATTTGGAATAGCTCCAAATAGAACGTGGTAGCTGCATCTAGGAGATGACATAGAGATTTGTAAAGCACACGGATCTGAAAGGTTCAGACCCGTTGACTATAACCTCTCTCACAAGCATAACATGATCAAACCCAGAACTCATCGAGTGTTAATCACATGGTAAATGTGAACTAGATTATTGACTCTAGTAAACTCTTTGGGTGTTAGTCACATGGGGATGTGACCTTGAGTGTTAATCACATATCGATGTGAACTAGATTATTGACTCTAGTGCAAGTGGGAGACTGTTGGAAATATGCCCTAGAGGCAATAATAAATTGATTATTATTATATTTCCTTGTTCATGATAATCGTTTATTATCCATGCTAGAATTGTATTGATAGGAAACTCAGATACATGTGTGGATACATAGACAACACCATGTCCCTAGTAAGCCTCTAGTTGACTAGCTCGTTAATCAATAGATGGTTACGGTTTCCTGACCATGGACATTGGATGTCGTTGATAACGGGATCACATCATTAGGAGAATGATGTGATGGACAAGACCCAATCCTAAGCCTAGCACAAGATCATGTAGTTCGTATGCTAAAGCTTTTCTAATGTCAAGTATCATTTCCTTAGACCATGAGATTGTGCAACTCCCGGATACTGTAGGAGTGCTTTGGGTGTGCCAAACGTCACAACGTAAATGGGTGGCTATAAAGGTACACTACGGGTATCTCTGAAAGTGTCTGTTGGGTTGGCACGAATCGAGATTGGGATTTTGTCACTCCGTGTAAACGGAGAGGTATCTCTGAGCCCACTCGGTAGGACATCATCATAATGTGCACAATGTGACCAAGGGGTTGATCACGGGATGATGTGTTACGGAACGAGTAAAGAGACTTGCCGGTAACGAGATTGAACAAGGTATCGGTATACCGACGATCGAATCTCGGGCAAGTACCATACCACTAGACAAAGGGAATTGTATACGGGATCGATTGAGTCCTTGACATCGTGGTTCATCCAATGAGATCATCGTGGAACATGTGGGAGCCAACATGGGTATCCAGATCCCGCTGTTGGTTATTGACCGGAGAACATCTCGGTCATGTCTGCATGTCTCCCGAACCCGTAGGGTCTACACACTTAAGGTTCGACGACGCTAGGGTTATAAAGGAAGTTTGTATGTGGTTACCGAATGTTGTTTGGAGTCCTGGATGAGATCCCGGACGTCACGAGGATTTCCGAAATGGTCCGGAGGTAAAGATTTATATATAGGAAGTCCTGTTTCGGCCATCGGGACAAGTTTCGGGGTCATCGGTATTGTACCGGGACCACCAGAAGGGTCCCGGGGGCCCACCGGGTGGGGCCACCTGCCCCGGGGGCCACATGGGCTGTAGGGGGTGCGCCTTGGCCTACATGGGCCAAGGGCACCAGCCCCTAGAGGGCCATGCGCCAAGATATAGGAAAAAGGGGAGAGTCCTAAAGGGGGAAGGCACCTCCGAGGTGCCTTGGGGAGGATGGACTCCTCCCCCCCTCTTGGCCGCACCCCTTTCTTGGAGTAAGGGGCAAGGCTGCGCCTCCCCCCTCTCCCCTGCCCCTATATATAGTGGAGGGGAGGGAGGGCATCCATACCTGAGCCCTTGGCGCCTCCCTCCCTCCCGTGACACCTCCTCCTCTCCCGTAGGTGCTTGGCGAAGCCCTGCAGGATTGCCACGCTCCTCCATCACCACCACGCCGTTGTGCTGCTGCTGGATGGAGTCTTCCTCAACCTCTCCCTCTCTCCTTGCTGGATCAAGGCGTGGGAGACATCGTCGAGCTGTACGTGTGTTGAACGCGGAGGTGCCGTCCGTTCGGCACTAGGATCATCGGTGATCTGAATCACGACGAGTACGACTCCATCAACCCCGTTCACTTGAACGCTTCCGCTTAGCGATCTACAAGGGTATGTAGATGCACTCTCCTTTCTACTCGTTGCTGGTCTCTCCATAGATAGATCTTGGTGATACGTAGGAAATTTTTTGAATTTCTGCTACGTTCCCCAACATGGCATGCCGAGCGACCGTGTGGGGTCGAGCCGTGGAGGAGGGTGAGACACGAACACGACATACATGATTTAAATGTTGGTTTTGCTCGATGGCGCGATCCAACAAAACGAAACGTTGGTTTCTCTCCGTTTCCATTTTTTCTCTGGAAAAACCAAAACTTTCCACTCCATTTTCATTCCTATTCCAAGGTTGCCCCGTTACAACATTCCATCAAATACAAAGGAAAACTAACACGCATGCTGATGCATCTCAATGATTCACAGATCATAGCCAATATTTACTTCACAACTAAAGAAAAAAGTTGAGAGAGCGTGTACGAAAGAAAGACTACTGATGGGGTCACTACGACTTAAACCCTAAACCCTAAACATGATTTAATTCCCTGGCCAGGTAGATCCTGTCGAAGGAAAGACGGCTGGCACCCTCGGATCATATGATGCTTTTGTGCAGTTCCACTAAAATCGACCTGAGCATCCCTGATGGCAAAGATATTGAAGAAGTGTGATTAGAATAATAGTACTGGCACTAGTTCATGAGACATAAACTCATCACAAGTAGAAGCCAATAGAAGTAGAGAAAGATCGACATGGAGATGGAGCTATGACAGTGGAGCAAGCCGGCTCCAAAAGGAAGATGGACTACCTGGGACATCAGGCTGTAGCTAGAAGGGCGGTTGGGACGCGACATCGGCCCATACCACGGTGACCCCCGATTGGGACGCACCAACTATGGGTTTTCTCCCTCGCCGATGTCGACCGCGTCTATGCAGAATATTGTTCCCTTCCCCCAGCTGCGGGATCAGGCTCGTCGTTCTATGCTTGTGAAGAGAGCAACCTTAGCAAGCAGGCTTGTAGCTTAGGCTCCTGCTAGTGTATATATAGTGGTTTTCTTTTTCTCTCCATATCAACCATTTTATATTGCATACGTGTCATTCAAGAGTGAAATGATGGTTGCTTCTTCCGACTAACTTACTGTGTGATTTGATTGCTCCTTAGTGGCCCCTACACGTACTCCCCCTACGTGTATGCAACAGTCACACGTACACATGGACGCAAAAACGCGCGCGACGCCCTAATGCATGCATGTCCGAGCACACGACGGAACACACACGGTCACGCTAAGTGCTCAACCTACACGTGCATGCACACACATACTCAGTCAGGGTGAGCTAGTGACCGTATAAACACCAGAAAAAATATATATTGAGCGCAATGAGCATATTATGAAGTCCACTGACCGTATTTTTACAAATATATAGTGACAGATAGTGTATTTATCTCGTTTGAAATTAATCCATATTAACGGGAGAGGAGGTGGTATGGACTAGCATTACTTTGGCCTTGTTTGGATACTCTAACTCAGTTAGAGGTTAGAGTTAGATTCTAACCCTGAACTAACCATGAAATAACTCTAGCCAAAGAGGTGTTTAGATGACAGGGTTAGATGGAGCGCGGATACGGCAAGGCGCCTTCACGGGCGTTGCGAGAGGGAGGGAGGAAGAGGACGAGAAGCTTCGAGGAAGTGGCGAGGGATTTGCTGCGGCGAGAGCGAGAGAAAAATGTGTTTTTTTAGTGCTCCAGAGAAGAACTAACCCAAATAAGCACCTCTTGGGCGGGTTAGATTTTTTGGATGGGTTAGATGCTTCTAACCCAAACTAACCCTCCTGTTTGGACACTTTTGGGTTAGTTGAGTACAAACTAACCCAAACTAACTCTAACCCATGGATCCAAACAGGGAGAAGCTTGTGCGCGGTGGCTCGCAGGACAAGGAGAAACTTTTTACTAATGCAAGCTCTCCCTCGCTCAGGCGGTGGACGTGCAACAGTTAATTCGGTGTCAGATTGTCAGAAGCATACACTATACTACTAGTGCTACTATTGTTTGACTTCCCGAATAGGCGAACAACCAAGCGCAAAGTTTACTAGTACTAGTACTACTAATATAGTCTATAAAGTTACGTACTATACTAGTACTAGGAACCGGATGGAGGAGCGTCTGCACTCTTATTATAATTTTAAAATGTGATAAAGCAATCTTCAACACATTTGGTTCTCTTCGAGGGTTCTCACATGTGATAATGGAAGTTGATTGCATGGAACACTCGCCATAATTCTCGCTTAATTCTGGATCATATCCTGTTACAAATAGTAGTGCTCTGTAATATTTCCTTTTTTTGTTATTCAGCATGTAAACAGGTCAGCAAACCTTGCAGCGCATCTTCGTGCGAAACCGTGCTTGCTGCACTTTGAATGTGGCCGAGAGCTGGCTTGATGAAGCACCTCGCTTCCTACTTCTTTTTTTACGGGGTACCTCGCTTCCTATTGACCAGTGTCTTGGCTGATCGTCCTAAGAATGCTTATATATGAATAAAGCTCTCTCATTTACCCGCAAAAAAGATTAAGCCATATTAACCGGAAAGGAGGGAGTATGGACTAGCACTACTTTTTGGTGTGTCCCGTCAACTCGCAGAATGAGGAGAAACTTGTAGGACAAGGTGAAGCTTGCTTACGCCTTTTGACTAATGCAACCTACCCTCGGTGGACATGGATTAGTCCATTCGGTGTCAGATTGTCAGAGGCATACACTGTAGTACCCAACATGCGGAGTACCATCATTGTTCGACTTCACGAAGAGGAGAAGAGCCAAGCACAGTAGTACGAGTAGTACTACTACTAGAACCGCATGGTGGAGTGTCTGTACTCTTATTTTTTTTATCTCTGATGAAGTACACGTTTATTCCGGAGAAGGGCGGAAAATGGCAAGCCAACATGTAATGAATGATATCGATCAACCAACCATGCTCGAATATATCTTGGCCTCCATGCGAGCCCGTCTGTGTGTTCTCGCTCCTCGTCTCTCTCAAACAGCGGGTTGGCTCTTTGCCGTCAATTGAGATCGGTTTGCTCACACTCTTGTCCCACATGTCAGTGATATGCCAAGAGGAGGTGCGTTGACCGACTGTCCATACGCGTACTTGGTTTTGAACCTTCATACTACTCCTCCCTCCGTCACAGTTTACAGGGCGTGCTTCATGATGATGCATTTCTCTCAATGCATTTCCACCACCAGAGAGACTTTAGACGCGTTTGGTTTAATGCTCAATTAATTAGGGCATGGTAACCGCAATCAAGTCCACAATTTTCTCTCCATGTACTCTGTACTAGTACTATGGAGTGGAGTAAGTGCATGCATGCGTGTACCCGGGGTGGAAGCACTGCATGCATGTGTGTACACATTATTCCCTCTAGTAATAGACGCCGTGCTATAACTACCAATGCTATTTTTCAGGCCGATCGCTAGTCGCCTTGGTCCCAGAGATTTTTTTCTTTTTTCTGAAGCGTGTTGTATAAACAATGACAGATGGGGTAGTATGAGCGGATTCAAAGAAGAGCGTATTGATGGTTGCTTCTTCAGAGCAACTTACAATGGGAAAGGTGGGGCTTACGATTTGACTGCTCATTACTCACTATTAATGCGGCGCAACGACCGGGCTAAGTCTCCCATGCGGTTGTGCACTACCGCCTCGGTTCTTAAATATACTTTGGAGTTTATTTATCTTTCTAGAGATTTCAACAAGTGACTACTCAAATATTTGTCTTTTTAGAGATTTCAAATGGACTGGCACATACAGATGTACATACATATTTTAGAGTGTAGATTCACTCATTTTGCTCCGTATGTAGTCACTTGTTGAAATCTCTAGAAAGACGAGTAGAATATTTAGGAACGGAGGGAGTACACATACGAAGCAAAATGAGTGAATCTACACTCTAAAATATGCCCGTTTGAAATTTGTAAAAAGACAAATATTTAGCAACGAAGGAGTATAATTTTGTGCATGGCACATGGACCCAGATGATGAAGAGGCTTCTGGCAATGCTATCAAGCTTCCATCATTTGTTTACATAATTGACGTACTATAGAAATATTTTTCCAGTGAGACATGAAATTGTACAATGGTGTGAGCTTTCAGCTTCTGTTTCGCGTGTCTTGCCATCGATGCTCTTTCGAAAACAATAAAAAACTAACTTCCTTGCTAATGCATGTCAATTATTAGCAGATCAGAGCTAATAATTACATCACAACTGAAGACAGACTTGTGAGAAGGTGTTAAATTAAAATTGATCCATGCTTTCATTGGCAGCAACGTCCCCCCAGCTTTGTCTAAATCAACAAGGCATGTTGGGAAAAAAGTAGCTATCTGGAGCATGCAACATTCCGATCATTTTGTGCAGTTCCACTAAAATAGAGCTGAGCGTCCCTGTTCCAAAGATATTAAGTGTGATTACGATAATAGGGGACTGCTGATGAAACAATAAACACATAAATAGAAGCCGGTCACCTTTGCAGTCTCTCTTAAGACTAACTAGTTGGAGAAGATTAGGCTCGGAGTTGGATGAGGAGGATAGAGCAAAACCAATCTCCCTTTGTGCAGTCGCACTGAAATGTAGAGACGTTGCCCATGTGACATTTTAGTACAACTGCACAAAACACTCTTAAGAAAAAAGTGATTTGTGCAGTTCACCAAAAGGTCGCAATAGCAACAAGGTGAAATGGATAGCCCTGTTTGCAAAAAAGAGGTAGAAAGGAAACAATTACTGGCCAATAACAGTTGATGACACATGCGACGACAAAAAAGAAGCATATTCCTTGCCCTAAGGGAAGATAACAACACAGTTGTGTTTGTCTAAAACGATGTGAGGACGAGAATGCAATATGGAAAGTACGCTGGACGAGCTACGTTTTAGGCAAAGAACTATGGAAGATCCACATGTAGCGACGTGGGAAGACGGGCAGTGGAGCAAGGCCAAAGGGGATACCTGGAGGTCGTCGGGATGTAACTAGGTGAGCGGCGGCGGGCGGAATCTACGAGGAGGTGGCGTAGGCCCTGCCGCGCCGGAGCTTGGTCAGGGAGAACGACGTGTACTGCAGATCGAGACGTGCTGCCTCGGCACCGTCGAACGGAGAAATGATGCACTTCCTCCCTTTCCCCCGGCGGACGGGATGCGGCTGGATCAGTGACCAACGGTAAGAGAGAGAGAGAGA
>NC_041391.1:601104831-601114221 GCF_002162155.2 Triticum dicoccoides
GGACGGGATGCGGCCGGATCAGTGACCAACGGTGAGAGAGAGAGAGGCCACCGCAGCCTTGTGTGAGATACTCTGAAGAGCGACAAACCAGGCACGCAAGGCTCCATTGTATATAGTGAGCGGACTACCTTTTTCTCCATAAAAATTGTTTTATATTCTGTGTACGTGCCATTGAGCGCTATAACTTTATTTAAAAATAACGCGGCAACACGTCAAGTCGAACTTTGTTTCGTGCAGGCGTGGTACACGACCTCCCTAGGTAAACAACCGCTACAGGCGTTCAAATTAGCACGTGGGCTGCCATTTCGTAAGGAAATGAGCTCCACCGTGTACCCGCGTGGGTGTGGCTAGGCACGAAGCGTGAGTACGTGCACGGTGCACATATTCTCTTCTTGTATATGTACACCACCTACGTGGGGTTGTGTGAGAGAGATACAAACCTAGAGAGATA
Organism: Triticum dicoccoides; assembly: GCF_002162155.2. Classification (NCBI taxonomy): domain Eukaryota; kingdom Viridiplantae; phylum Streptophyta; class Magnoliopsida; order Poales; family Poaceae; genus Triticum; species Triticum dicoccoides. Next base: position 601,105,283 of record NC_041391.1, read on the forward strand.
TAGTGTGTTGGTTCATGAGAGTTTTTTTTGGGGGGGTGGGGGGGTCAATCAAAAAATGTAACATATGCAATGTGTGTGAAATAGAGTCCTGGATATAACATATATATATAGAGGGGGCGATCCACGAGAAGAGAGTGGAGGTATCACCGGCTTGAGGTGTCCATAGAATCGAAAAGAGGGATGATGTGTGTGTGTGTGCACGCGCGATCGATAAAGAGTGCCATCGAATTTGTGTGTGCCCACGTCAAAGATATAGAGTGGCTGTCCTACTGGAACGTGAGAGGGGACATGTGCAGTTTGTCTCTATGGCATGGATACCTACCTGCAGCGTTCGACTATCGGTGTGTGGTGGGGGAAGAGGGAGGCCCAATTAACTATAGAGGTACAATGGCTGATATATGTGTGGAGGAGGAGAGAGGCCTACCTCATGTATTAAGGAGATCGATCCGCCTCATGTATTAAGGGAGATTGCTACCTCTTGAGCACTGCATTGGATTTCCCCGAAGAGGAGAGGATGATGCAGCAAAGTAGCGTAAGTATTTCCCTCAGTTTTTGAGAACCAAGGTATCAATCCAGTAGGAGACCACGCACAAGTCCCTCGTACCTACACAAAACGATAGCTACTCACAACCAACGCGATTAGGGGTTGTCAATCCCTTCACAGTCACTTACGAGAGTGAGATCTGATAGAGATGATAAATAATATTTTTGGTATTTTTGATAGATAGATGCAAAGTGAAAAGTAAAAGGTAAAATAAAAACAAAGCAAGTAATAAAGTAATGGAGATTGATATGATGAGAATAGACCCGGGGGCCATAGGTTTCACTAGTGGCTTCTCTCAAGAGCATAAGTATTCTATGGTGGGTGAACAAATTACTGTTGAGCAAGTGATAGAATTGAGCATAGTTATGAGTATATCTAGGTATGATCATGTATATAGGCATCACGTCCAAAACAACTAGATCGAAACGATTCTGCATCTACTACTATTACTCCACTCATCGACTGCTATCCAGGATGCATCTAGAGTATTAAGTTAAAAACAGAGTAACGCCTTAAGCAAGATGACATGACGTAGAGGGATAAATTCATGCAATATGATAAAAAACCCCATCTTGTTATCCTCGATGGCAACAATACAATACGTGCCTTGCTGCCCCTTCTGTCACTGGGAAAAGTCACCGCAAGATTGAACCCAAAGCTAAGCACTTCTCCCATTGCAAGAACTACCAATCTAGTTGGCCAAACCAAACGGATAATTCGAATAGACTTGCAAAGATAACTCAATCATACATAAAAGAATTTAGAGAAGATTCAAATATTGTTCATAGATAATACTGGATCATAAACCCACAATTCATCGGTCTCAACAAACACACCGCAAAAAGAAGAAGATTACATCAAATAGATCTCCACGAGAGAGGGGGAGAACATTGTATTGAGATCCAAAAAGAGAGAAGAAGCCATCTAGCTACTAGCTATGGACCGGAAGGTCTGAACTAAACTACTCACACTTCATCGGAGGGGCTATGGTGTTGATGTAGAAGCCCTCCGTGGTGGATGCCCCCTCCAACGGAGCTCCAGAACAGGCCCCAAGATGGGATCTCGTGGATACAGAAGGTTGCGGCTGTGGAATTAGGTTTTTGGTTCTTGTTCTGATCGTTTGGGGGTATGTAGGTATATATAGGAGGAAGGAGTATGTCGGTGGAGCAACAGGGGGGCCACGAGGCAGGGGGGCGCGCCCAGGGGGGGAGGGCGCGCCCCCACCCTCGTGACCGCCTCTGTTACGTCTTGGAGTAGGGTCCAAGTCTCCTGGATCACGTTCGGTGAGAAAATCACGTTCCCGAAGGTTTCATTCCGTTTGGACTCCATTTGATATTCCGTTTCTTTGAAACACTGGAATAGGCAAAAAACAGCAATTCTGGGCTGGGCCTCCGGTTAATAGGTTAGTCCCAAAAATAATATAGAAGTGGAAAATAAAGCCCAACAAAGTCCAAAACAGTAGATAAAGTAGCATGGAGAAATAAAAAATTATAGATACATTGGAGACGTATTAGGCATCCCCAAGCTTAATTCCTGCTCGTCCTCGAGTAGGTAATTGATAAAAAGAGAATTTTTGATGTGGAGTGATATTTTGGTATAATTTCAATGTAAATCTTCTTAACTGTGGCATGAATATTCAGATCCGAAAGATTCAAGACAAAAGTTCATATCGACACAAAAATAATAATACTTCAAGCATAATAATCAAAGCAATCATGTATTCTCAAAATAACATGGCAAAAGGAAGTTCATCCCTACAATATCATATAGTTAGGCTATGCTTCATTTTCGTCACACAAAGATGTTCCCAACTTCTATACCCCCAATGACAAGCCAAGCAATTGTTTCATACTTAAATAATCTCAAACTTTTTCAACCTTCACGCAATACATGAGCGTGAGCCATGGATATAGCACTATGGGTGGAATAGAATATGATGATGGGGATTGTGTGGAGAAGACAAAAAAGGAGAAAGTCTCACATTGACGAGGATAATCGACGGGCTATGGAGATGCCCATCAATTGATGTCAACATGAGGAGTAGGGATTGCCATGCAACAGATGCACTAGAGCTTTGAATGCTCAACAAAAGAAAACTAGTGGGTGTGCATCCAACTCGCTTGCTCACGAAGACCTAGGGCATTTGAGGAAGCCCATCATAGGAATATACAAGCCAAGTTCTATAATGAAAAATTCCCACTAGTATAAAAAGACAACTTATGAGACTCACTACATGAAGAACAAGGTGCTACTTTGAAGCACAATATATGAGACTTACTACATGAAGAACAAGGTGCTACTTCGAAGCACAAGTGTGTAAAAGAGATAGTAGCATTGCCCTTTTATTTATTTATTTATTTTCTTTTTTTGGGCCTTTCCTTTTTTTCTTTTGGCCTTTCTTTTTTTTATTTGGGCAATGATCTAATAATGATGATCATCACACTTCTATTGATTACAACATGAGGATTACAACTCGAAACTTAGAACAAGATATGACTCTATATGAATGCCTCCGGCGGTATACCGGGATGGTGCAATGAATCAAGAGTGACATGTATGAAAAATAATGCATGGTGGCTTTGCCACAAATACGATGTCAACTACATGATCATGCAATGGCAATATGACAAAAGTGATGTATGTCATGATGATGATGATGGAAGTTGCATGACAATCTATCTCGAAATGGCTATGGAAATGCCATGATAGGTAGGTATGGTGGCTGTTTTGAGGAAGATATAAGGAGGTTTATGTGTGATAGAGCGTATCATATTACGGGGTTTGGATGCACCGGCGAAGTTTGCACCAACTCTCAAGGCGAGAAAGGGCAATGCACAGTACCGAAGAGGCTAGCAAAGGTGGAAAGGTGAGAGTGCGTATAATCCATGGACTCAACATTAGTCAAAAGAACTCATATACTTATTGCAAAAATTTAGAAGTCATCAAAAATCAAGTACTACGCGCATGATCCTAGGGGGATAGATTGGTAGGAAAAGACCATCGCTCGTCCCCGACCGCCACTCATAAGGATGCACAAGCCGGGTACACTTCATGTTTCAAATTTGTTACACAACTTTAACCATACATGCATGCTAGGGACTTGCAAACTTCAACACAAGCATTTCTCAAATTCATAATTACTCAACTAGCACGACTTTGGTATTATCACCTCCATATCTCAAAACAAATATCAAGCATCAAACTTATCTTAGTATTCAATTCACTCAAAAGAAAGTTTCACATACCTTGAATACCAAGTATATTAACATTAAGCAAATTACCATGCTATTAAGGACTCTCAAAATAATCTAAGTGAAGCATGAGAGATCAATAGTTTCTTTAAAACAAATCCACCACCGTGCTCTAAAAGATCTAAGTGAAGTACTAGAGCAAAAATTATCACACTCAAAAGATATAAGTGAAGCACTATGAGCAAAACTATCAGGCTCAAAAGATATAAGTGAAGCACATAGAGTATTCTATCAAATTCCAATTCATGTATGGCTCTCTCAAAAGGTGTGTACAGCAAGGATTGTTTTGGTAAACTAACAAGAAAAGACGCAAATAATACAAGATGCTCCAAGCAAAACACATATCATGTGGTGAATAAAAATATAGCTCCAAGTAAATTACCGATGGAAGTGGACGAAAGAGGGGATGCCTTCCGGGGCATCCCCAAGCTTTGACTTTTTGGTGTCCTTGGATTATATTGGGGGTGCCATGGGCATCCCCAAGCTTAGGCTCTTGCCGCTCCTTGTTCCATAATCCATCAAAAGAATTCACCCAAAACTTGAAAACTTCACAACACAAAACTCAATAGAAATCTCGTGAGCTCCGTTAGAGAAAGAAAACAAAGAACTACTTAAGGTACTGTAATGAACTAATTATTTATTTATATTGGTGTTAAACCTACTGTATTCCAACTTCTCTATGGATTATAAACTATTTTACTAGCCATAGATTCATCAAAATAAGAAAACAACAGACACAAAACAGAATCTGTCAAAAACAGAACAGTCTGTAGCAATCTGTAACTAATGCAAACTTATGGAACTATAAAAATTCTACCAAAATAGGAAGTCCTGGACAATTTGTTTATTGATCAGAAGCAAAAAGAATCAACACAAAATCACGTTTCTATGATTTAACAAAATTATATTCGTGTGCGCAAAGTTTCTGTTTTTCAGCAGAATCAAATCAACTATCATCGTAGGTTATCCTATAGGTTCTACTTGGCACAGACACTAATTAAAACATAAAACCACATCAAAACAGAGGCTAGCTGGATTATTTATTCCTAAACAGAAGCAAAAACAAAAAACGCAAAAAATAAAATTGGGTTGCCTCCCAACAAGCGCTATCGTTTAACGCCCCTAGCTAGGCATAAAAGCAAGGATAGATCTAGGTATTGCCATCTTTGGTAGGCAATCCATAAGTGGATCTCATGATAGATTCATATGGTAATTTTATTTTCTTTCTAGGGAAGTGTCCCATGCCCTTCTTCAAGGGAAATTGGAATCTAATATTCCCTTCCTTCATATCAATAATTGCACCAATCGTTCTAAGGAAAGGTCTACCAAGAATAATAGGACATGAAGGATTGCAATCTATATCAAGAACGATAAAATCTACGGGCACATAATTCCTATTTGCAACAATAAGAACATCATTAATTCTTCCCATAGGCTTTTTAATAGTGGAATCCGCAAGATGCATGTTTAGAGAGCAATCATCAAAGTCACGGAAATCTAACAAATCACACAAAGTTTTGGGAATAGTAGAGACACTAGCACCCAAATCACACAAAGCATGAAACTCATAATCTTTAATTTTAATTTTAATAGTAGGTTCCCACTCATCATAGAGTTTTCTAGGGATAGAAACTTTCAACTCAAGTTTTTCTTCATAAGATTGCATCAAGGCATCAACAATGTGTTCGGTAAAGGCTTTATTTTGACTATAAGCATGAGGAGAATCTAGCACGGATTGCCACAAGGAAATACAACCAATCAAAGAGCAATTCTCATAATTAAATTCCTTGAGATCCAAAGTAGTGGGTTTAGCAACATCTAGGTTTTTATTTCTTTCAATCCCACTTTTATCAAATTCATCATCAAGATCTAGAAACTCCGAATTCTTAAAATGCCTTCTAGGTAAAGGAAGATCATCTTCAGTTTCGTCAAGATTCATATTGCAAAACAAAGATTTAATGGGGGACACATCAATAACTTTTAGATTCATCTTGATTTTTATAGGAATTGGAAGAACACGCTTTAATAAAGGCATCTTTGGAAGCACGCATCCTAGCGGTTCTTTCCTTGCACTCATCAATGGAAATTCTCATGGATTTGAGAGACTCATTGATATCATGATTAGGAGGAATAGATCTAAGCTTTAAAGAATCAATTTCAAGAGAAATTCTATCAACGTTCCTAGCCAAATCATCAACTTTAAGCAATTTCTCTTCAAGCAAAGCATTAAAATTCTTTTGTGAATTCATAAACTCTTTAACACTACTCTCAAATTCAGAGGGCATATTATTAAAATTTCCATAAGAGTTGTTGTAGTAATTTCCATAATTATTAGAAGGATTACTAGGATAAGGCCTAGGATTAAAATTCCCTCTATACGCGTTGTTTCCAAAACTATTCCTACCAACAAAATTCACATCCATAGATTCATTATTATTCTCAAGCAAAGTAGACAAAGGCATATCATTGGGATCAAGAGGAGTATTTTTAGGAGCAAACATCTTCATAAGTTCATCCATCTTTTCACTCAAAACATTGATTTCTTCTATAGCATGCACCTTTTTACTAGAAGATCTTTCGATGTGCCATTGAGAATAATTAGCCATAATATTATCAAGCAATTTTGTAGCATCTCCTAACGTAATCTCTACTACTATTAAACAAGCAAACATATTCATCGCTAATTGTACCCCATCTAATGCACAGGAAACAAACCGAAACAATTAGAACCTCAGATCAGGCCCACTTAGAGCATCTCCAATAGCTTGTCTATATGGATGTCTATACTCGTTTTTCACAACGTGAGCCCAAAACAGGCGTCCAACAGCTTGTCTATATGGTCGTCTAAATATACACGTCCTCTAAATCGACCTCGACAATGTCCACGCCTGGACAATGTGAAGGCGTTGTCTAAACTCAGATGTAGTCATGATTTCTTCCTCTCCCCAGCAACGGCCCACCTATCATGATCCCTGTATATAGACGTTCTGATGCAAAACTGGATGTGTATATGAGGGAATCTTTTTAGACCATTATCTATATGAATATATAGACATCCAAATATACACATGCTACAGGAGATGCTCTTATATCGACCTAACCGTCGGGATAACACCTAATCCTCCTTATATGTGCGTTTAGTAATTGTAGGTGCCGGACAAAAACTCTGGCAGCATTCTCTACCGACTCCAAAAAAAGGAAACAAATCCCTACAATCACGTAACAGGTTACATCCAATCTCCCGTAAAAAAGGTAACACCCAATCTTCTCACGAACTTTCCCCGGGACATCTCACGGGCGTCCTTCGCATCGGCCCCCTAGCCGCCCGCATGCTGCCGCCGCTCCCTCTTTCCCGGGTCGCCGCGCTCCCCCTCTGCAGCCTCCGCTGCTAGCTCCACCAGATGCTTGACACCCATGCGGCGGCAGGTTCCGCGGCGGAGACGTGGACGAAGGATGACGGGGATGGGGTCGTTGAAGACGATGAGCGCAGCTCCGAGAGGGCTCTTCAGACGAGGGTACTTCTCTCCCTCTCACGCCCTATGTTCCTTCTTCCCTCTCTACTCTCCTGTCCCTCTCAAGCTGCAGCAAGGCGTCGCGGCGGTGCCGGCATAAGGGCGTGGGCGGTGGCAGGACCAACTGCACCCTCTCCTTTGACTGATTCGAGAAGGCGAATCCGATGTGCAGTTGGTGCCAAGGATTCGAGAAGGTGAACTAATACCAAGAACCATGCCGCTGACCACCACACGACGGATCAGCCAGCCATCGATCAACATATCTCAGACCTTCACCACGACACCGCTGTCAGTAGCTCGCGTGTCGTTGCCGCCGTCCGACGCCCTGTGAGGTTAGGAGCCGACATGGGGGCCACCAGGCAGCCGGCGATCAACAGGACCACGACTGCAACAGTGCCAGTTCGCTAGTAGCAGGGGCACTACGGTGGGAAGGCATATCCTGTAATTCTCGATGGGTTCCGGAAGAGATGGTCCTGATGGTTGAGCTATTCTTGCCTTCCATGTTAACTGTGCTTGGTTATTAGTACATAACCTCCACTTGTAGAAACCGAAGCTTTAAAACCGGTTCATAAGAGCCTTTAGTGCCGGTTCTGCAACCGGCACTAAAGGGTGGAGACTAAAGGCCCCCCCCTTTTAGTACCGGTTCGGCACGAACCGCCACTAAAGGCCCACCACGTGGCGTGAGCTCGCGCCGTGGTATGGGGGACCTTTAGTACCGGTTGGTGTTACCAACCAGTACTAAAGGTATTTTTTTGATTTTTTTGTGAAAATTTTGTAAAAAATATTTGATTTTTTTTCGTTTTTCAATTTTTTAAATTATTTTAACCTCTAATCTCTAATCACCCCTCAACACTGCTCAATTTAATCTCTAATTTCTAATCACCCCTCATCATTCCAAATCATCTAACTTCCCGGACGGTCACCCATCCTCTCACTACTCTAGCCTGAGCACGCTTAACTTTTGGGTTCTATTCTCCCTCGTTTCCAAGTCTGCACTTGTTGTTTTCCTGACAAATGTAAGTTGTCAATCCTATTAACCCTCAGCAGTTTAGCTTGAGCATTAGGTCACACGTTTCATCGTTTGAGTTTGGAACTATTATTCTAAAAAACATTTAGTAACACTAATATTTCTTGAATAAGTTTAACCACAGTTTGACCATAGTTTGACCAGATTTGACCAAAATTCAAAAAATTGAAATAATTATTTAGTAACACTAATATTCTTCAATAATTATTTAGCAACATTAATACTTCTTGAATAAGTAGTTTGACCATTGTTTGACCAGATTTAACCAAAATTAAAAAAATGAAATTTGAGCATATCGTTTTTTTCCTTTTGGAATTTGAGGATTGTAAAAAATTTCAAACAGGCCGTAGGCCGTCCCCATCGGATGCGTATTTTCGTGCTGAATTTTTTGATATATTATATGTTTTTTTCTGACATCGTATGCAAAAGTTATAGCCGTTTTACATTTTCCCTACACTTTTTGCAAAACATGTCCAAATTTAAGTTTTTTAATTTTCCTAACTAGTAGATGTAGTAATATAACTACATCTCGAAGAATTTTATTTTTTTGAATTTTTTATCATTTTCTTTTGTATTTTTCAAAACTGAAATGACGATACACTCGG
>NC_041391.1:601114489-601134778 GCF_002162155.2 Triticum dicoccoides
AGTTTTGAAAAATGAACCGGTACTAAAGGTTAGCCCTTTAGTACCGGTTTGTGCCATGAACCGGTACTAAAGGTGATCGCGGGGCCCCGGCCTGACGCCAGCCTGCCACCACCCCTTTAGTACCGGTTCGTGGCACGAACCGGTACTAAAGGTTAAAAACGAACCAGCATTAATGCATAGTCGTTCGAATCGGCACTAATGGTACCATTAGTACCGGGCCAAAATCGAACCGGCACTAATGTGTCTCACATTAGCTCCTTTTTCTACTAGTGCTCCATCATTTTGTTAACTGTGCTTGATTCAAACATTTAGATTTCAGTTAAGTATTTTCTCTCTGGAAAGCATGCAAAATAAATATATCAATTTTATTATTTGGACCTTTAATGGCCTTTTTTATGTCCATGCATTTTCTCTTTTGTTCAGTTATAACTACTTTACCAATTTCTTCTTGAAACAGATAAACGATGCATTGGGTGAACTTGTTACGACAGAGATTTCCACATTCATTCTATCCCTGTTACACATTTGCTTAGTAAGTTCCTACCATATGGTTTATGTTGATTTATTCTACTCATAATCATAATTCACTCGGCCGCCATCGCCGCCACGTTGAGCCTTCGCCAACAAGCGGCATCCTTTCCCATGAGGCTTCATTCAGTACATGCTTCTCTGAATTTCTACGAGCTTAATTCAGTAATATGGTTGTCTGAATTTTATCCTGCCAACCGTTAGTTGTTTGATAAGCTTGTTGATTTCCAATTACATTATACGGAGTATTAGTCAAGTTTGAAGGTTCTGAAGTATGTACTTTGAACTACTCTGTGTGTCCTCTCCATAAAAAAGAAGTAGTACTCTTTATTTTTTAAATAAATGACAATTATATTTCTAAATGTTTACATCATTACTCTAGGGCTGGACAGCTCTGAACCCCATATGGTTGGTGATAAACAATTTTCGAAGCATCAAAGTCTGTCCTACAATATCTCTATATGGTATTCAGCCTAGCGAATATTCATCTTTAGATAAAATGGAATTGACCTTCTAATATATCAAGATCAGGTTTGCTTAACCCCCAACGCGCGTTATTTTCATCATGAAATATGCTGCTGGTGGAGAACTCTACAAAATAATATGGTGATTCAGTGAGGATGAGGATGAGGGGGATCTTCAATATACTTACATTGCTATGTCCTCAAGCTATCTTTATTCTGAACCATGTCCACTAACATTAGATGCATGTAATCATGTAGCTTGTATGCTTTTCTTGTCAATAGACAAGGTACTTATTTCACCTACTACTTTCAGAGGTCTGCTATTGCTATTTCATGGTAACCTTTGCAGATTGAAAATTGTCAAAGGAACAAATGCAAAACTTAATTGCCCATGAATTGATGCTAGAGTGCAGGAAATGTGTCACTGTGATCGTAAGCTAGAAATCACAATGTTGGATGAGAGTCCAGCATCTTGAGTGAAAATTGAGAGTGCTTCTACTTGAGTACATATTGCTGCATGTATATTCCAGTTGTAAAATTTCCCAAACTGTAGCATTGGCAGTATGTTCGCCTGTTCGGTCATGCAATAATCAGTATTGCGTTCCACCATGATGTCTGAGCATGCCCATGGTGGTGTGTGGCGTGGTTGGACAAGGACGGGTTCTCGCCAGTAACAAAAGGGCGTTGGAGAGAGTGAAGGTTTTGGTGCTGGTTGTCATGGTGATGATGCAGATGACCGGATAGGGGCATCGCTGATGTGGTGGAGTTCAGTTTGTTGCTGATCTAGAGGAAATACGAGAAGAGTTGGGTGAAGCTGAAGGCTAAATTACCTAAAGCCTAAATTATAGGATCTATGCACTCATTTGTTTTCTTGATTTTGAGATTGTTCAACAAGTTTTCTAGATTATCTTTTTATATGGGAAAGGTGTTTTCTTTTTTTGTCCTTTAACACAAGGTCATTGCATTATGAAATGAGTATACATATTATTGTTTATGTGATAAGTGGAATTTCAATACTATTGTATGATCTATGGATGAAAATCAATTTTAGTTAACACAATAATTCAAGTCATTTGTATTAGTCAAGACGTGCATGGCACGTGCATACTTACTAGTTTCCATAAACGTGCCTCCCGCGGCCGAATCTAAAAGATTTCTAGAAGCAAAATTCAATCCGGCATAAAATTTTTGTATGATCATCCATAAATTCAAACCATGAGTAGGGCAATTACGAAGCATCAATTTCATTCTTTCCCAAGATTGGGCAACATGCTCATGATCAAGTTGTTTAAAATTCATAATATCATTCCTAAGAGTGATGATCTTAGCGGGAGGAAAATACTTAGAGATAAAAGCATCTTTGCACTTGTTCCAAGAATCAATACTATTTTTAGGCAAAGACGAAAACCAAACTTTAGCACGATCTCTAAGTGAAAATGGAAATAACTTCAATTTAATAATATTGTTATCCGTATCTTTCTTCTTTTGCATATCGCACAAATCAACAAAGTTGTTTAGATGAGTAGCGACATCTTCACTAGGAAGGCCGTCGAATTGATTTTTCATAACAAGATTCATCAAGCGGTATTGATTTCACAAGACACATCATTATTAAGAGGAGCAATCGGAGTACTAAGGAAATCATTATTATTGGTATTCGAGAAGTCACACAATTTGGTATTATCTTGTGCCATGGCAACAAGTAATCCAACACACAAGCAAACAGAAAGGCAACGAGAAAAGGCAACTGGGAAAGAGAGGGCGAATAAAACGACAAGGGTGAAGTGGGGGAGAGGAAAACGAGAGGCAAATGGCAAATAATGTAATGCGAGAGATAGGGATTGTGATGGGTACTTTGTTTTGTTGACTTGCTTGCGTGAGCCTCCCTGGCAACGGCGCCAGAAATTCTTCTTGCTACCTCTTGAGCACTGCATTGGATTTCCCCGAAGAGGAGAGGATGATGCAGCAAAGTAGCGTAAGTATTTCCCTCAGTTTTTGAGAACCAAGGTATCAATCCAGTAGGAGACCACGCACAAGTCCCTCGTACCTATAGAAAATGATAGCTACTCGCAACCAACGCGATTAGGGGTTGTCAATCCCTTCACGGTCACTTACGAGAGTGAGATCTGATAGAGATGATAAATAATATTTTTGGTATTTTTGATAGATAGATGCAAAGTGAAAAGTAAAAGGTAAAGTAAAAACAAAGCAAGTAATAAAGTAATGGAGATTGATATGATGAGAATAGACCCGGGGGCCATAGGTTTCACTAGTGGCTTCTCTCAAGAGCATAAGTATTCTATGGTGGGTGAACAAATTACTGTTGAGCAATTGACAGAATTGAGCATAGTTATGATTATATCTAGGTATGATCATGTATATAGGCATCACGTCCAAAACAAGTAGATCGAAATGATTATGCATCTACTACTATTACTCCACTCATCGACCGCTATCCAGGATGCATCTAGAGTATTAAGTTAAAAACAGAGTAACACCTTAAGCAAGATGACATGATGTAGAGGGATACATTCATGAAATATGATAAAAACCCCATCTTGTTATCCTCAATGGCAACAATACAATACGTGCCTCGCTGCCCCTTCTGTCACTGAGAAAGGTCACCGCAAGATTGAACCCAAAGCTAAGCACTTCTCCCATTGCAAGAACTACCAATCTAGTTTGCCAAACCAAACGGATAATTTGAAGAGACTTGCAAAGATAACTCAATCATACATAAAAGAATTCAGAGAAGATTCAAATATTGTTGATAGATAATACTGGATCATAAACCTACAATTCATCGGTCTCAACAAACACACCGCAAAAAGAAGAAGATTACATCGAATAGATCTCCACGAGAGAGGGGGAGAACATTGTATTGAGATCCAAAAAGAGAGAAGAAGCCATCTAGCTACTAGCTATGGAGCCGAAGGTCTGAAGTAAACTACTCACACTTCATCGGAGGGGCTATGGTGTTGATGTAGAAGCCCTCCATGGTGGATGCCCCCTCCGATGGAGCTCCGGAACAGGCCCCAAGATGGGATCTCGTGGATACAGAAGGTTGCGGCGGTGGAATTAGGTTTTTGGCTCCTGTTCTAATTGTTTGGGGGTACGTAGGTATATATAGGAGGAAGGAGTACGTCGGTGGAGCAACAGGGGGGCCACGCGGCAGGGGGGCGCGCCCAGGGGGGAGGGCGCGCCCCCACCCTCGTGACCGCCTCTGTTACGTCTTGGAGTAGGGTCCAAGTCTCCTGGATCACGTTCGGTGAGAAAATCACGTTCCCGAAGGTTTCATTCCGTTTGGACTCCGTTTGATATTCCGCTTTTCGAAACACTGAAATAGGCAAAAAAACAGCAATTCTAGGCTGGGCCTCCGGTTAATAGGTTAGTCCCAAAAATAATATAAAAGTGGAAAATAAAGCCCAATAAAGTCCAAAATAGTAGATAAAGTAGCATGGATCAATCAAAAATTATAGATACGTTGGAGACATATCAGAGATCGATCGACATCCATGCATATGTGCAGGAGAGGAATAAGGTTGGGAGAGAGACAGAGCTAGAGTGTTGGAGGGGGTGGTAGTGGAGTTGCTTCTAACAAATGGTTGGATAGGCTTGCTAGACAAACGGAGGGCACGCCCGCAATATCAATAAGAGAGGAGATGGCTGCTTGTTGTCTATGCACGTGCGTGTGAGAGATGGGTCAGGAGGCATGCACAAATGATGAGGGGGGACGATGTGGCTGTGGTAAGCAGACATAACTACATAGGAAGATCAATCGCCCTTTGTTAGAGAAAGGAGAGACATAACTTGTGAGGTACGTCGATCGATGGGGGGGGTAGTTAAAGTCGATCTAGGTATATGTTGGGAGATCGATCAGTATACATGCATGTTTGTGTTAGAAGCAAACAAGGCACAAGGAGAAGGATAGAGAGAGAGAGGGATACATGTAGGAGGTGGTATGAGAGGCATACTATATCAAGCGGGGAGGAGTGTGCGAGTACGAGAAAGATGAAAAGAGTGGTGGGAGTGAGGCATGGACGGTGACAAGAGAAGAGGGGAAGCTTGTGTTTATGCTAGGCACACCTGGCTAGAGAGGCATATCGATCGATGTGTGCCGTAAAGAAGGAGCTGGGGGGCCTACACACACCGTGGGTGAACGACCTAAAGTGAAAAGATGAATTTGCGCGATGGAGCTAGAGAATGCTGAGGGAGGGTGAGAGGGATGCGGGTGTGTGCATGCACAAGAGAAAGTTAGCGCTAGCTACAAAGATAAGAGGGTTGTGTGGGAGTAAAAGACGAATAGAGATCATATATACTTCATTATAAAAAGCGAATTCGAATATTTGAAGAATTTATCATAGTGTTTTAAACCGACGCATGTGTGAATATATATAACGGTGATACACATGGTGTGTTTATGAACATGTTATACTACATTTAATATATTTTATCTCTACTCTTATAAAAAAACGGAGTTGTTGATGATGGTGTGCCTGCCATCCTGCATTATAGGCCGTCCAATTTATATCTGGCGGATAGCAAGGAAACTATGATGGTTGACGTTGACAACAATCATGATTGTAGATTCTTATTGAAATAGAGAAACAAATTCAAATTTAGTTCGAATTGCAGCGGTAGTATAGACATTTGGAATGCACTAAAATGTTGGTATGAGTAGGTTACATGCATTATACAACAAGCGAATTTTTTTAATCGGACACAACATGGATTCATACTCCCTCCTTCCATCTATATAGGGCATAATGAGATTTTTAAGACCGCCTTTGACTATTGACAAGATTAATAGTACATGACATGCACAATGTGAAAATTATATCATTGAAAGAACCTTTCACAGACGAAGTTAACGGTGTGCTTTGTGTAAGTTGCATGTCATATATCATTGCTCTAATATTTGGTCAAAGTTAGCATCGAAAAATGCATTAGGCCCTATATAGATGGAAGGAGGGAGTAGCTTTGAATAGCATTTGTATAGTAAAATGGGGCAAGACTCTCTCTTTGTGTGGTGTGAATAGTTTTATTTTTTTCATTTTCTTTTTGGTTGAGGGAAGTGCGAATTGATTTGGTACGTACAAGTACAATATTACGACACGTTAGGCTTGTCCCTAAAATTCAACCCGCGTCTTGTTATATCCCAAAAATTCAGATATCGTGCTCCCAAAATTGGCGCCTTCACAACCGACGCCTTGCTATTCCGAAATTACAACGTGCGCGAAAACTCCCTCCAGCTGCCAAATCCCGACACGCGAAATCCCCCTTCTAACCCTGAGCCAAAAGGGCCGCTAGTTCAAATCGGTGGGGGGTACTTTTGTAACACACCCTACATTTTGGACAAGCGCGTCCCTAAGTCATGCTTCACCCCGTCCCATCGCCCCCTTTTTGCCATTCGAAATCCCAGGCCGTCATAACCTCTCCGCTCCAGCCGCAAAACCCCACCCTCCTCCGTCCGCCAAGTCACCGCTGCCTAGCCGGAGCCTCTTCCCCAACGACATCGTCCACCACAACAGCTCGACGTCCCTCGTCCACCTCCCCGGATGAGGATCTGTCGTCCATCTCGCCGTCCCGCCGGTTCAGCCGCCCCGTCCTCCACCTCCATGGAGCTGCTCCGATGATCGCCTCGTCTATCGCGGCTACTCCATCCCCACAGCGCCGCCTTAACCTGCTCCACCAAAACCGCAGCATCCTCACTGACTCCTCGGACGAAGCCGAGGCCTACTCGGCACCACCAAAGAGGTTGTACACTCATCGCATCGCACCTTCTCCTTAACTCGACCTCCCGGGGCCGACGGTGCTCCATACTGCACCCCCATGGAGCGGCTACCTTGAAGCCGGCGCCGCGGGCGACATCTCCATGGCGGCTCTCCCCAAGTGCGAGGCCCCTTCAGTGGCGGCGTCCATACCAGCCGGATCTGTTGCTGCTGCTCCGGCTCTCGCTCGCTCACTCGCGCTGTTGCTGTTGCTCCGGCTCTCACTGTCGTGGTTCTAAGTCTGCCAGTAGAGTAGGGGGGTAGGAATGGAGAGGCAAGATCCTAGCTATGCAGTAGTTGTATACGCAAGATGTTTACGAGTTCAGGCCCTTCTCGGAGGAAGTAAGAGGCCTATGTCTCGGAGCCCGGAGGCGGTCCACTGGATTATGTGCGTATGAGTTACAGGTGTGCGAACCCTTTACACTGAGGAGGGGGGTGGCTTATATAGAGTCTGCCAGACCCCTCCGGCCCTCAGTTATGCAGGGTTTAAGGTACATTAAGATTAGGCGTTACTGGTAACACCATACATAAAGTGCTATGATGACCATAAAGACTACTTAATGACCGGCCGTTTGTGTGCAGAGTGACTCTAGATCTCCTGGTGGTCGAGTGAGTGGCTTCATGGTCGAGTGTGTTCGAGTCCGTCGAGTGGAATCCTTCCAGGTCGACTGAAAGGTAGTTTCTTCTAGAGATGTCTTTGGGGAGGGTATCTTGGACAGGTCCATGACCCTACCCTAGGTACAGGGCTTCATCATTAGCCCCCGAATGGATCGAGGTTTGAGTGGGGAAGGAGTTGAGAACTCTTCTGACCCATTTTTCGTGCTATGAATATGTCTTGTTCTGGATCAATGAACTTAGGTGATGGCACCAACTTCTTTTTCAGTCGCCTTGATCCATTCTTTGTATCCGTCGAGTGAATTTTCTGTACTTGGAGATCTCCGAACGACAAATCTCCCGTCTGATAGGTTGCTCTGCAGTTCGTGGATTTAGTGGGATCCGAATTTCGGGAAGCGCGCGAGGCGGAGGAGGCCGCGGTACTCGGATGGGATAAGGCAGGAACGCATCGATTTCCGTGCCACCTTTTTCGCCACGTATCGCGCGCGTGATTGTTGTGGGATTTGACAGGATCGTCCGGGCCTACAAGTCAGTCACTCGGAAGCAACCCCATATAAGGCGCCGGACGGGGT
Source organism: Triticum dicoccoides (assembly GCF_002162155.2). Lineage (NCBI taxonomy): Eukaryota > Viridiplantae > Streptophyta > Magnoliopsida > Poales > Poaceae > Triticum > Triticum dicoccoides. Next base: position 601,122,440 of record NC_041391.1, read on the forward strand.
TTTTTGAACAGTGCGCCCTCATTTCCCTCTCCCTCTTCCTCAGACTCATCCGCCGCGTTCGCCTCCCTCCCAGCGCTGTTGCTCCGTGCGTGCTTCGCCGGCGACGATGGTGAGGGAGAAGACAGCGGCTTTGGAGCAGGCGAAGAAGGCGACGATGAAGGCGAAGGGAAGGGCGACCAGCTGGGGCGGATCCTCGTCAAGGGCCGGCCTGACGCAGGGCTGGATCCAGGGCGACTGGATCCGCTCGACGATCCGTCAGAAAGATCTTGACGACCTGGCCAATGAAGGGCTGATTCCGCATGGATCAGCGCGGCTCACGGGGAAAGAGTCGGAGCCATAGCCTCAGGAGGGTGAGTGTGTCCTCTTGGCCACCCATGTTGACCACGGGTTTTCTTTTCCTCCTCACCCTTTCTTTCGGGGATTTCTGAACTTCTTTGGAGCACAACTCCACCACTTCACACCCAACTCCATCGTGTATCTCGCCGCTTTCGTGTCCTTGTGTGAGAATTTCTTGGGTTGTCGGCCTCATTGGGGCCTTTTCAAACACATTTTCACCTGTCGCTCCCAGACGGTGAAAAAGGCCAATCCGAGTGACGAGAAAACCCAAGTGATTCAGATGTGTGGGGGTCTTGGGGTTCAAATGAGGGGGAAAAGTGCCTTTTCGGCTATGGTCCTTCCCGAGTCGGTCCGTGGGTGGCAGTCGACCTGGTTCTACTGCCAAGACCAGCCCACGCTAGGGCAGTCGACCGGACTTCCTCCTTTTCCCATGGACCGAGTGAAGGAACCGTCCTCTTTGAAGGTAGTCCCGGAGGAGAAGGCGCATGTTAAGGTGTTGGTAGAGCGTGTAGTCCAGCTTATCCGTGACGGGGTGACCGGCATGGATCTCTTGGAGGTCTTCCTCCTCCGACGCATCCAGCCGCTCCAATATCGAGACCATCTGATGTGGATGTATTCTGGCACTGAAGACACCACTCGGATCCACCCGGAGGAGGTCGAGGATGCCACGCTGGAGAGGTGGATGACTGCCCTCACAGGGAACAAGGACAACCCCCGAGGATCCAGAAGGATTCCTCCACTCGACCAATCATACGAAGTAGACAAGGTCCAATTCTGCATCTCCAACTATGATCCTGTTTCCTTCATTCTGCTTGTTTAAAATCAGTCGACTGACCTTTGCCTTGTTTGTTGTCTTCCAGGCCACCACTGAGATGTATTCGATGCCCAACGGGGCGCAAGATCAGGTCGAAGAGGAGGAGGCGAGCGGAGGTGAAAGTTAGGAGGAGTGGAAATCTGATGGTGAGGGGGATGAAGATGATGACGGCTCCGGTGAAGAGGAGGAGGAGGAGGAAGTCGACCCTCCTCGCACTGAAAGGCGATCCAAGCTAGCCCATGACCCTGCAGTCGAGCGTGGCAAAGCGACTGTGCGTGTTGGGCAGTCGACGAAACGTCCTCGGACGACTTCTCCAGTGCCGACTGAAAAAGCATCGAAGCATCCCCGAGCGGCGTCATCAAAGCCGTCGAAGGCCCTACCCAAGATGAGAATGGCCATTCCCACCATTTCTGGGTAACAACAGAACTTGTGTTTTCTCGTTTAGCATGGATAGACTCTTGGTCGACTCGTTGACTCGCCGATTGATTTTTGAAATCTGCAGTGCTGCCACCTCTGAGACCTCAGTCAGGAACGAAGACCAAGAAATGGAAGATGCTGCCACCTCCAACCTTGGTATGATCTCTGTAGTTTCGCTTTTGGTCGATTGGATCTTCATTTTTAACTTTGAATCTTTCCTTTAGCCCCACCTCATGTCATTGATCTCCCTGATGATGACGATGAGGCGCCACTCAGGCCGAGGAGGAACAAAAAGGCGCCTGTTGGCAAGACTGCTCAGGTTGTATCAGCACCTGGGACGCTGGTTCAGGAGGGTGGCAACGTCTCTCGGACTTTCGTGTCCTTCGCTGTGCCGCTGATGAATGCTCGACCTTCATCGTCGACTGCTGATCCGCCTTCCCTTTTCGCCACACACCACGTCCCAGAGGACCAAGCGGGTGCTGCTAAGGAGGCTATACGCCAGGCGGGGGTCATGATGGAGCAGGTGAAGGCGATCCGGGATGCCAGCCAAGCGGCTTATGATGCAAGCTCAGCTCTTTAGAGCAACGTCCAGGTTAGTTGGTCACTGCTTGTTCTGTTAGGATATGGTACCTAAAAACTCTTCTTTCTGAAGATCTTTGTATCTGTACACCCACTGGGTGCATCAATTGAATTTTTATATTGGTGGGGGCACACTAAGTGCACCCACTGGGTGTAGTCCCCGAGACTGTGGTGGACTGCTGGCAGTAGACTGTAGTCTTTATACTTTGAATTTCTTCACTCTAACTTCTCCCCTCGGTTTGGTCGAATGGAATCTTGGAACCAGTGGGGGCATGCTGAGTGCACCCACTGGGTGTAGTCCCCGAGACCATGGTCGACTGCTGGCAGTCGACTAAGGTATGAAGAACCTCTCTCTTTTTTTGATGATACTGTGGTTGACTGCTGGCAATTAGCTATGGTTTAGGATCATAACCTTTTTGTCTCTTTCGGTCGACCGACCGAACCGAGTCGGTAGAACCAGTGGGGGCACGCTGAGTGCACCCACTGGGTGTAGTCCCTGAGACTACTGTTGAATATTTTGATTCGGTTGTAGTCTTAGAAGTGCTACGATTTTTTCTCTTAGTCACTCGGAAGTGACCTATCTTTGATGTCTGTCGACTGGCGTTTCGCAGAAATCTTGCGAGCTTGTGGCTCGCTATACTGAATTGGAGAACAAACATATCCAGCTCGAACTTGACTTGAAGCTTGTCCAGGAGAACTTCACTAAGGCGAAGGAGGAAGCAAAAGGTATGTTTGGTGAGAATCTTGATGACTGCCTTTATTTTTTTGTCCATTCCTGATTCTAATCTCATTGTCACTTTGCAGATAAACTGAAGGAGGCTCTGAAGAAAAGGACCTTGACCTCGCCGAGGCGCAGAAAGCGGCTTCGGCCAAGATGAAGCTCGCAGAAGAAAAGTTGGCTTCAGTCGGTAAACTTGAAGAGGAGAATACCAATCTGAAAGCTGCTCTCGACGCGGCCAACAAGGAGGTCAGCCGTCTGAAGAATGACAAGATAGCTCTGAGTGACAAGGCTAGCAAACTTATGGGGAAGAAGAACGATCTGGAGGCTTATCTGGAAGGGCTCGCCAAGAAGTTATTCCTCATGCTTGAATGTAATCTCTTTTATCCGACTGACTCGTTATCATCGACTCATCGTAGAACTGTTGGCTTAACTTCAAATTATGCTTACAGAATTCTGTCAAAACTTCAAGGAGGAGACCAGTCGACTGGAGACAAACTTGGACCCCATTAACTCTCCTGTGAAGGAGGAGGCTGATATGAACGTGTTCTGACTGGAGTCTCGCATTGCTGGCATGGTTGACTACCTCGCTCGACTGAAGGTTGCGGTGTCGCGGATCGACACGATAATCTGGCCAAGAGAGACGCTTCAAAATGACCTCGAGTCTTTAATTACCCGACTGAATGACGTTCCAGGTCGAGTGCAGCAATGGGAGAAGTCTTCCGCCAGGTGCGGTGCTGATGTTGCTCTGTCCCTGGTACGTGTTCACTACAAGGATGCGCGAGAGGACAAGCTGGCGTCCATTAGGGTGGCCAATACCAAGAAGCGTGACTTCCAATCTTTCATGGAGAACTTCATTGCTGCTGCCACTCGAATTGTTGACGGAATCGACCTGGACTAGTTTGTCGCGCCCTCCAGTCCTCCACCTGAGGAGTAAAAAACTTCTATGCTTTGTCTTAAATTTGCCTCGGAATGCCGAGTGGTTTTGTAACCGATAAACTTTTACAGGCTTGACGCCTAAGCACTTCTGAATCCATAGGACGTTATCTGGACTTGGTTTATCATTAAATATGCTTGCACTTGCCTTCGAGCGAACTTTGTCTTTCACTCGGAATATACTTTAACGCTTGATACGCAGCTCTGAGGTGGAAAGTCCAGTCGACCTGCACTTCACCGCTTTTGCAGGTAGGGATGGAGCACAGATGGCAGTCGACCTGCGTCCCTACGGATCAGGATGGAGTGCACATTGTATTTGTGGTGTAGCTCAAAAGGAGAAGGTAGCAGTCGACCTGCGCCTCATCATCCTTGCAGAGCGCATGTTGTATTTGTGGCGTATCTCAGAAGGAGAAGGTAGCAGTCGAGGTGCACCTCGTCATCCTTGTAGAGCGTGATAGATTAAGTACTTAGGCGAGCACTGGGCTGCAGCTAAGCCCCCGAGTGGGAGGATTGCTCTCCACTCGGTGGGATTTTCAAATACTTAGGCGAGCACTGGACTGCAGCTAAGCCTCCGAGTGGGAGGTTTGCTCTCTACTTGGTACGATTTTCAGATACTTAGGCGAGTACTGGACTGCAGCTAAGCCCCCGAGTGGGAGGTTTTGCTCTCCACTCGGTAGGGTTTTCAGATACTTAGGTGAGTACTGGACTGCAGCTAAGTCCCCGAGTGGGAGGTTTGCTCTCCACTCAGTAGGATTTTCAGATACTTAGGCGAGTACTGGAATGCAGCTAAGCCCCCCGAGTGGGAGGTTTGCTCTCCACTCGATAGGATTTTTTGTGGTGTAGCACCGAAGGAGAAGGTAGCAGTCGACCTGCACCTTGTCGTCCTTGCAGAGCGCACATTGTATTTGTGGCGTAGCTCGGAAGGAGAAGGTAGCAGTCGACTGCACCTCGTCGTGCTTGCAGAGCGCACATTGTATTTGTGGCGTAGCTTAGAAGGAGAAGGTAGCAGTCGACCTGCGCCTCGTCATCCTTGCAGAGTGCATGTTGTATTAAATACTTAGGCGAGTACTGGACTGCAGCTAAGCCTCCGAGTGAGAGACTGGCTCATCACTCGGTAGGATTTCAAACACTTAGGCGATTACTTGGACTGCACCTAAGCCTCCGAGTGGGAGGCTGGCTCACCACTCGATAAGATTTTAAACACTTAGGCGAGTACTTGGACTGCAGCTAAGCCTCCGAGTGGGAGGCTGGCTCACCACTCGGTAGGATTTTGAACACTTAGGCGAGTACTTGGACTGCAGCTAAGCCTCTGAGTGGGAGGCTGGCTCACCACTCGGTAGGATTTTAAACACTTAGGCGAGTACTTGGACTACAGCTAAGCCTCCAAGTGGGAGGCTAGCTCGCCACTCGGTAGGATTTTTCTTAAACTTAGGCGAAACAGATTCGCAACTAAGCCCCCGAGTGGGAGGCTGGCTCACCACTCGGCAGGGATTTTTTTTACAAACTTGGGCGAAATGGATTCACAGCTAAGCCACCCACTGGGGGATTTCCTACGTAAACAAAAGTAACAACAATCACTGGGAAAATTATAACACTCTTGTCTTTGAAAAACAAACTACAGAAGTACTTTTATTACATCTCATCCGAGTGAATACTTAAGTATAAAAGGCGCGGAGCAGTTCCGTGTTCCAAGCTCGTGGCTCGTTAATCTAGCGATCGACATTGTAAAGACGGTACGCTCCATTGTGGAGGACTTTGGTGACGATGAAGGGGCCTTCCCAAGTAGGAGCAAGCTTGTGTGGCTTCTGCTGATCCACTCGGAGAACCAAATCTCGTTCTTGGAAGGCTCGACTCTTCACGTTTCTGGCATGGAATCGACGCAAGTCCTGCTGATAGATAGTCGATCGGATCATGGCCATCTCTCTTTCTTCTTCTAGAAGGTCAACTGCGTCCTGTCGGGCTTGTTCTGCTTCATCTTCAGTGTAGAGCTCGACTCAGGGTGCATTGTGAAGCAAGTCACTCGGCAAGACCGCTTCAGCTCCATAGACCAGGAAAAATGGAGTTCTTCTAGTCGACCGATTAGGAGTGGTCCTCAATCCCCAAAGAACTAACGAAAGTTCGTCGACCCATGCGCCTGCTGCGTGCTTGAGATCGCGCATCAATCGGGGTTTCAATCCTTTAAGAATTAGACCATTTGCCCGTTCAGCTTGTCCATTCGACTGGGGGTGAGAGACTGAAGCTTAGTCTACTCTTGTGCCTTGAGAGGCGCAAGAAGCTTTGAATTCGTCGGAATCGAAGTTTGATCCGTTACCAGTGATGATGCTGTGCGGAACTCCATATCTGAATGTCAACTCTCTAATGAAACTAATAGCAGTACCAGCATCAAGATTCTTGATAGGCTTAGCTTCGATCCATTTAGTAAACTTGTCGACTGCTACTAGCAAGTGGGTGAAGCCGCTCCCGCCAGTTCTCAGCGGTCCAACCATATCTAACACCCAAACAACGAAGGGCCAGACGAGTGGAATGGTCTTCAAGGCTGAGGCGGGTTTGTGCGATAGATTGGAATAGAACTGACACCCTTCACACTTGTCGACTATTTCCTTTGCCATTTTCTTTGCTTTTGGCCAGTAAAATCCCGCTCGGTATGCTTTAGCCACAATGGCCCGAGAGGACGCATGATGACCACAGGTCCCCGAGTGGATATCGTCAATGATTATCCGACCTTCTTCTGGTGTTATACATTTCTGACCGACTCCAGTCGCGCTTTCTCTGTACAACTGTCCCTTTATCACGGTAAAGGCTTTGGATCGACGGACGATCTGTCGAGCCTCTTCTTCATTCTCTGGGAGCTCTTTCCTTAGGATATACGCGATGTACGGCTCTGTCCAGTCGGGAGTGATGACCAAAACTTCCATGATTAGGTCGACCATAGCTGGAACTTCAACTTCAGTCGGATCCGTGACACTTTTTGGCTGTGGAGCTTCTTCGGTGAAAGGATCCTCTTGAACTGATGGTGTATGGATGTGTTCCAAAAACACATTACTGGGAATGGCTTCTCTTTTGGAACCTATCTTTGCCAAATCATCAGCTGCTTGATTTTTCAGTCGGGGTATATGATGGAGCTCTAACCCCTCAAATTTCTTCTCTAGCTTTCTCACTGCATTGCAGTAACTAGTCATGGCTGGACTTCTGACATCCCACTCCTTCATCACCTGATTAACCACCAAATCTGAGTCGCCATAGACCATGAGGCGACGGATGCCGAGTGAAATGGCCATACGCAACCCATACAAAAGTGCTTTGTACTCTGCTTCGTTATTGGAGGAATCAAAGTGGATCTGGAGCACATATCTGAGCTTGTCTCCTCTGGGGGAAACCAACACTACCCCAGCACTGGAACCATTCAGCATCTTAGAACCATCAAAGAACATGGTCCAATGCTCCGAGTGAACCTGAGTCGGTAGTTGCTGTTCAATCCACTCGGCGATGAAATCAGCTACTGCTTGGGACTTGATAGCTTTCTTTGCCTCAAAGTTGATATCAAGGGGAAGGAGTTCAATCGCCCATTTTTCCACTCGACCAGTTGCATCTCTGTTGTGCAGAATCTTTGATAATGGGGCGTCGCTGACGACTGTAATGGAATGATCATAGAAATAATGAGCAACCTTCTTTGTGGTCATATAAATCCCATATACAAGCTTCTGATAATGAGGGTATCTTTGCTTTGATGGGGTCAATACTTCAGAAAGATAACATACTAGGCGCTGAACTTTGAAGGCTTTTCCTTCTTCTTCCCGCTCGACCGTAAGTACTATACTGACGACTTGTCCTGTGGCTGCAATGTAAAGCAGCAAAGGCTCTTTGCTGATTGGGGCAGCAAGCACCAGCTGGGTGGAGAGCAGAGCTTTTAGCTCTGCAAACGCTGCATCAGCTTCTGAAGTCCACTTGAACTTGTCTGACTTCTTCATCAGTTGGTAAAGAGGCAATGCCTTTTCACCGAGACGAGAGATGAATCGACTTAAAGCGGCCAAGCATCCAGTAAGCTTCTGGACATCGTGCACACGCACAGGGCGTTTCATTCGGAGTATAGTACCAACTTTTTCTGGGTTGGCGTCGATTCCTTGTTCAGAAACGAGAAAACCGAGTAACTTTCCGCCAGGAACTCCGAATGTGCACTTTGATGGATTAAGCTTGATATCATACCTCTTGAGATTGGCAAATGTTTCAGTGAGGTCAGTCAACAGGTCAGAACCCTTCTGTGATTTGACCACAATATCATCCATGTACGCTTCCACATTCCGACTGATTTGAGTGAGCAAACACTTCTGAATCATCCTCATGAACGTGGCTCCGGCATTCTTGAGGCCGAATGGCATGGTGACATAGCAGAAGCACCCGAATGGAGTGATGAAAGCTGTTTTGATCTCGCCGGGTCCATACAGACGGATCTGATGGTAACCGGAATAAGCGTCTAAAAAAGACAGGTGCTCACATCCTGCAGTCGAGTCGACTATTTGGTCGATGCAGAGGAGAGGAAAATGATCTTTCGGGCAGGCCCGATTGATATGTTTGAAATCAATGCACATGCAAAGTGACTTGTCCTTCTTGGGGACCATGACAACATTGGCGAGCCACTCGGAGTGGTAAATCTCTCGGATAAGCTCTGCTGCGAAGAGCCGAGCCACCTCTTCGCCAATGGCCTTTCTCTTCTGGACGGCGGACCGTCGAAGATGTTCCTTGACAGGTTTCACTTTTGAGTCTACTCGTAGATGATGCTCAGCCAGCCCCCTGGGAACACCCAGCATGTTAGCAGGCTTCCATGCAAAGATGTCCCAGTTCTCACGGAGGAACTGGATGAGCGCTTCTTCCTATTTGGAGTCGAGTATTGTAGAGATATGAGTCGGAGCAACACTGGGGTTAGTCGGGTGAATGTGAACCGGCTTTGTCTCACCGGACGACTGAAACGCTGACTCTATAGTGGGCTTCTTGGCTCGCAACAAATCACTCAGATTTGTAGTTTTCTGGTATTCCTGCAGCTCTACCACTACCATCTGAGCATCGGCGATCTCTGAGCCTTTATGAAAACACCCTTCCGCCTTCTTCCGATTGCCAGTGATAGTGATCACACCTTTGGGACTAGGCATCTTCATTTTGAGGTACACATAGCATGGTCGAGCCATGAAACATGCATAAGCTGGCTTGCCCAAAATAGCGTGATAAGCACTCTGGAAATCTACGACTTCAAATGTCAACTTTTCTTTGCGGTAATTCTTGGAATCGCCGAAAACCACATCGAGAGCAATTTGGCCGAGTGACTCAGCCTTCTTCCCAGGAATGACTACATGGAAACTCATGTTGCTGGTACTGAGTCTGGATATCGGAATGCCCATCCCTTTTAACGTCTCTGCATACAAAATATTCAGTCCACTGCCACCATCCATCAAAACTTTCGTCAGTCGAGTGCCTTTGACGACTGGGTCGACCACCAAAGCTTGCCTCCCAGGGGTGGCTATGTGTGTCGGATGATCGGACTGGTCGAATGTGATGGCAGTCTGAGACCATTTCAGATAACTGGGTGTCACCGGAGCAACCATATTCACCTCACGGTTGATAACTTTCAATCGACTTTTGCTTTCAACGTCAGCAAAAATCATCAGGGTGGAATTGACCTGGGGATATCCATCATCACTATCTTCTTTGTCTTCAACTTTGTCCGACTCCTTTTCCTTATCCTTGGACTGTTTTTCCTGGAATTGCTGGATGAAGAGCTGACACTGTCGGGTGGTATGTTTCGAATAAATGAATTTACCCTCCTCATCTTTCTTCGTGTGGATGTGGCACGGTAAATCCATTACATCATTCCCTTCCTTGTCCTTCACCTTCTTAGGGTTCCAAGACCCTTTGGGCTTCCCTTTAAACTTTCCTTGAGTCACGGCCAAGGCTTCTCCGGGAGCAGCTGGCTCAGCCTTTCACTTCTACTTCCGACTGGAGTTCCCTCCCCCGGTTTCATGAGCGGCTGGCTTGTACTTGCCACTCCGGAGCCGATCCTCTTCTTCACCATTGGCATACTTGGTGGCAATCTCCATCATTCGACTCAGGGTCATGTCTCCGGTCCGACCGAATTTCAAACTTAGCTCTCTGTTCTTAACGCCTTCCTTGAAGGCACAGACTGCCTGGTGATCAGATACATTCTCTACCGTGTGATGTAGTGTGATCCATCTCTGGATGTAATCTCTCAGAGTTTCATTCGACTTTTGCACACAAACCTGCAACTCTGTCAACCGTGCTGGTCGCTTGCAAGTTCCTTCAAATGTTCTGAAAAACACTCGGGCAAGATCTTCCCACGTGTAAATGCTGCTAGGTGCCAACTGATTCAGCCATGCTCTGGCCGAGCCCTCCAACATAAGAGGCAGGTGTTTCATGGCCACCTCATCGTTGCCGCCGCCAATCTGAACAGCCACTCGGTAGTCCTCGAGCTAAGTATTGGGCTTGGACTCACCAATGAACTTACTGACTCCAGTCGCCAACCTGAAGTTGGGAGGAATCACCGCGGCCCTGATGGCTCTGCTAAAACACTCTGGTCCTGAGATGCGAACTCTGCTACTGGTGGGCACATCTCTGTCATGGCCTTCTCGGTGAGCTCTGTTCCTGTCGACCAAACCTTGAACGATAATGGATCTCGCATCAAAGCCTGGTTCCCTGGGGTCGACTGGAATCCTTCGCCCAACACTGTGATGGCGTCCGTTGTCTTGCTATCGAGGCGTGTACGACCCACCCCTTAGGGGAGGAGTGGGCACTCGACGTCGATCATCGTGATCGAATCAGTCATCATACTGATCACGCCGGCCTCCACGTCCCTCACGCCTCAGGGGCGATCTTGGGCTATGGGCCGACTGGACTGTATTCGCAGTGACGGATCTGCTGTGGATCCTATTTCGCGGCTGCGACACAGCTGAATTTTGATCTCCTGCTGCCCGGAGTAAATCTCTGATCTGAAGCAAACCTCTGCCAGCCTCTGACTGGGAAGGCTGAATCGACCCTGCTATACGGGCTGCAACTGCTAGATTCTGAATCGGAGTTTGATATACCTGAGTCGATGGTGGAAAGAGTTGACATCGACTGGAGTCTGGAACCCGTTGCCGCGCACGCTCGTGGAGTGCTCGCTGGAGGTTCTCCAATCGAGTCCGCTCAGCCAAGTTGGCCAATCGCGCGTCCTCTAAGGCACGAGCCTCAGGGGTTTCTCCAACGATAGGAGTATGCAGCGCATCCATGTTCCGGCAGCAAAGTTCTTCCCTTTGTAGCGACGTGAGGGGCTCGGGCTGATATTCTTCATGGGCGTGCGCCAGATCGCCTCCGCTGTCAACTCCGTCGGTGCATGGAAAACTGGGAGGACTGCGTGGTCCATTGACCATCAGAACCTCCGCCGCCGAATCACTGCTGTCGCACTCAGATGCAGTCTCTATGGAGCCAGTCGACAGGTCAAACAGGCCATAGAGAGATTCGTCGGGATCGATCGCCGCGACTTGGGGAGTGGCCGACTGGCGAGCCACCATGTGCCTCACCCACCGCTGAAGCCTCGACCGACCGAAGCGCTTGCGCTGGCAGGAGACATGGAGGGAGGACGACACAGGGGTCGGCCGATAATGGGTTAACGGTTGCCACAGGAGGACGCCGCGGACGCACGCACAGAAGTGTGTCGCCCAGCGGATGGGGAGCGCGTCGATGTCGAGTGGAGCCTCCTGAAGCCAAGCGGAGTCGTCGGCGATGAACGTGAGCGCACCGAGACAGATCTCGCGACCCTCAACCAAAACTCCGCCTGAAACCATGATCAAGGAGATCGGAACAATCACAACTTCTCTAATAGGTCGCTAAGACACCAGCCCCACGGTGGGCGCCAACTGTCATGGTTCTAAGTCTGACAGTAGAATAGGGGGGTAGGAATGGAGAGGCAAGATCCTAGCTATGGAGTAGTTGTATACGCAAGATGTTTACGAGTTCAGGCCCTTCTCGGAGGAAGTAACAGCCCTATGTCTCGGAGCCCGGAGGCGGTCGACTGGATTATATGCGTATGAGTTACAGGGGTGTGAACCCTTTACACTGAGGAGGGGGGTGGCTTATATAGAGTCCGCCAAACCCCTCCGGCCCTCAGTTATGCAGGGTTTAAGGTACATTAAGATCTGGCGTTACTGGTAACGCCATACATAAAGTGCTATGATGATAATAAAGATTACTTAATGACCGACCGTTTGTGTGTAGAGTGACTCTAGATCTCCTGGTGGTCGAGTGAGTGGCTTCATGGTCGAGTGTCTTCGAGTCCGTCAAGTGGAATCCTTCCAGGTCGACTGAAAGGTAGTTTCTTCTAGAGATGTCTTTGGGGAGGGTATCTTGGACAGGTCCATGACCCTACCCTAGGTACATGGCTTCATCACTCGCTCGCTCGCCCAGCTGCTGCTGCTGCTCTCCCCCTCGCTCGTGCTGCTGCTCTGCTCCGATTAAGCCACACTTCAGTCGACTGAATCGACTTTTTGGTCAGTCGATT